>NC_053028.1:526776995-527076995 GCF_003073215.2 Triticum urartu | reverse complement strand
GAATTTATCTTCGCAAACAGGGTGGCAAACAAGTAGCAGACGACCATCGAGTTTTAGTGTTACAACTCAAAGAACCAAATGAAGCAAAAACGAGAGTTGTAAGCACGAAGCAAAATATAGCAAAACATAAAGCACCCGCCCATATGGACCCGCTTGAAGACTATCAACCCATATGCTTCTCCCCCTTTTGTCAGCAAGGACCAAAAAGGTTTGAAGACATAGAGTGTCTACTCGTTCCCAGGAGCAGCAGGGTCGTTGGAGGTGTTTGGCGGTGCAGAAGAGCTTGGAGGTGCTGAAGCAGGTGGCGGTGATGTAGCATCGTCTTCTTCATCAATGATTCTGGCAGTGACTGTGGCAGCAGATGAAGAAAATTCAGAGTCTTCAAGTGATGGTGTGTTGCGCATCACAGCCCTTCTAGGAGGTGTGGTGTCAAACTTGAATCGCTCAGTGAAGCCATCCTCTTCAAGTTCAGCTTCAGTACACATCATTGATAGCCCTTTCCATGTACGACGACAGGTTTCATGAGTGACGAAAGCATTCTTGGTGGCAAGATTTCGAAGACGATTAACATCCACCAAGAGGCTTTTCATCTGACGCTTTAGCTAGTCGTGATGCCTATCTTGTTTTTGATGAAGGGCCACAAGAAGCTCTCGGTTATTGAGAACACGAGCGCGCTTCTTGGGTCTGGAAGCAGTTGCACTATCAGTGGCTTCAGTTGAAGCAGGGTGTGGCGCACGTGTAGTGCCAGCCAAAGGATACACCCTGGAGATGGCTTCAACACCTTCATCGTTTTGAGTGAAGCTCTGGTGTTCTGCATTCTGAAGACTCAAAGGTTGCTTGGCAGGCTCAGGATATATAGCTTCAGCAGACGTATCCACATCTGGCAAGAAGATCCGATGGTTGCGGGCTGAGGGCTGATATGAGATCGCAGAGTGAAGCTTGATCAGTCTCATTACCCAAGGAGCATAGAACTTTAAACCAAACAGATCTGAGCCTGATGCAGCGAGTTGGCGTATGAAGAAATCCTGTGCGTTGAAGCATTTGCCATGAAGGATACAGAATATCAGAGTCTTCATTGCACCCTCGATCTTGGCTTTTGGAGAGTGCCCTTTAATAGGCCAGAGAGTCCACCGGATAATGTGATAGATGGTTCTGGGCAGGTACTCAAAGTCTTCAACGAAGAACTCTGTTGGATAAGGAGCATCGTGGGGCAATGGCTTCATCATGGAGAGCATCTGACTCATATTTGGTTCAGGCCTCTGGAATATGCTCTCAAGAGTTTCAGTGTGTAGTGGACAGCCTTCCTCGAAGAGTTTGCCAGGAGTGGGCAGGCCGGTGAGCTCAATGATATCGAATGCATTAGCTTCGTGATGGACATTGCCGGTCATCCACTCCAGGGCCCAAGTCTTCGGATCTCTGTTGTATCCTTTGATGTGTAGGGTGGCATAGAATTGCAACAGAAGCTCTTCATTCCAGTGCTCTTCATCAGTTATAAACTGCAACAGACCCACTTGCTTGAAGCAATCCAGCACTTCCTCTAAGCAGGGCAGACCAGCAATGGCTTCAACATCAAGGCGCTTGTGCGGGAAGATGCGACCTTGGTTGTATAGGATGCATGAATAGTAGCTGCGCTGAGGATAGCTCCAGAACCTATCTGATGAAATCCTTTCCCTTGAATAGGGGTTCTTGGAGCTGTTGAAGAACGTATTGTCTGCCTTGAAGCTATTGATGTCAAAGGAGCCAGGTGCTGATGCAGGGCCTGGGAACCTTGGCAGCCTTGGGACTGGCTTCTGGACATGAGGCCTGTGCTCAACATGGTAATCAAATTGAGGACCTGCAGCAGACTCAGGAACAGAAGTGTTTGGATCAGTAGCTTCGCTGTCTGCTGAAGCTTTTGGTGGGGAGGGCTCCACATTGGCTTCAGTGTTGGTTGTGGCAGCCTCAACATTTTCAGCCTCCGCTTGACTAGCTGGAGGGTCAGTCACAAGCACGTTCTCCTGGAGAACTGCTTCTTGGTGGAGCATAGGAGTAGGCTCTTGTGGTGCGTCTTCTGCGGCTGATGCAGCCGGAATGTCTTCAGCATAGACTTGAGGCCTTGGACCTTTGCGAAGCCTGCGGAATGCAGACGACGCCTGTGGGGTTGGAGTGGGCTGGGCCTCATTGTCTTCTTCCTCTTGAGGGCGATCCGCCCATGATGCATCTTGTGCAATTGGCATCAGAGGACGACCAATGCTGATGAGCTCGCTTTGTTCATACTGAGGAAGGGCTGCATCATCTTGTACATTGTCCTGATGACCAATGTCTTCAGCAGCAATGGGGTCGGCTGCTGGTATGTCTTCAGCTTCAGGAGCCTCTGTGGAAGCAGGCTCATGAACTGTCAGTTGTCGTTCTGCGTTGGGGTGAACCATAGAGATAGGTTCAACTATCAAGGGCTCTGTAGGAGCAGCCCGAGATTTCTTGATCTTTCGCTTCTTCTTGCTGGGGGCAGTAGGAGAGGCTTCAGAGCTTTTCCTCTTCCTGGCTTCAGCCTCAGCAGTTCTTGTCTTCTTGAGCTCTGAAGCTGTTGACCGGCTCTTTGGCTTCGAGCCAGTTGTTGCAGTTGGGAAGACAATTGGAACTGCTTCTTGCCTAGGTGCCTCTGGTTCAGCCATAGCAGGCTTCTTCTTCTTCTTCTTCTTCTTCGCGGCCATCTTGGGGTCGATGCCAGGACGCCCAAGTGCCTTGCGCTTCTCAGCCTCATTGTAGGCTTGTACACATCTTTCAGCCAGAGACTTCATCCACTCACGTGAGCCCTGAGCTTCTGCACGCTTCTTCAGAAAATTTTCCTTGAGCTCATGCAACATGGTCTTGAAGCTCTTCACTTCTTGCACGCTGAGCTTGGCCATATTCTTCTTGAACTGAGCCTTTTCATGATCAATTTTCTGCTTCAGTTCAACAATGCGCTGGGCAATGGCAAGTTCTGAAGCAATTGCGCCTTGGAAGGCGACGCTGAGGCCAACAGGCAGCTGCAGATCTTCGAATCTGATGTTTGGTGTGGCAAACCATTCGTCGATGAAGTTGTGGATGATGGCGACATTAAAGAGAGGCAAATTGTTGAAGATTTCAGCTTCTTCTTTGCTCTTGATGAGCTGCTCTAGAGCGTCATCTCCAAGATCTTCATCACTTGACAGATCAATGGCTTCGCTGCGCAGAATGGTAGCAGCTGTGAGCTCTTTGCCGGTGTGTGGCTGAGGCACCTTGGCCTTCTGGGGCTTGGAGACGCGGGATACGTCTTCAGACTGCACACTGTCTTCAGGAGGTGCAGTTCCAATGGCTTCGCCCTTGAGATTTTTGATGAAGGGGCTGGCTTTGAAGCTTTTGGCTTCTTCGACTGCTTTGGCTTCGGTACAGCAGGAGCTTCATCAGACTCAGAGTCAGCTGGAGGGTCATTCACGGCAGTCCCTTGGACTAAGA
This sequence comes from Triticum urartu, assembly GCF_003073215.2. NCBI lineage: Eukaryota > Viridiplantae > Streptophyta > Magnoliopsida > Poales > Poaceae > Triticum > Triticum urartu. The sequence continues at coordinate 527,073,542 of NC_053028.1, read as the reverse complement.
TGCGGGTGATGAGGCCCTCAAGATTGGCATACGGACCGATGATATTGGGTTCTGCGTAGCGTGTGCCATCTGCCCTTGGTGCTGAGGGACCAGGGTTGAAGTCTAACCCCAACTTCTTCTTATTCTGCTTCGCTGATTGTTGGGCAAACTAGAAGTTGCGCTTGAATAGATTGTCGTCACGACACCAGAGTAGTGACGACGGATGTGCATCATCAGGCTGTGGCCCACGAACCATGCATGGATAGAAGCTTTGGGCAATAGCTTCATCTCTGGACCTGGGTACAAGGTTTTTGTATAAGATGTCTTCCCATGGTCTTTTGATGGCACTTTTCTCAGCATACTCTTGGGTTGTGAAGCGGTATTTGAACCATTGTTCAGCCCAATAGCGTCGAATCCATTGGATTCGGGTCTTGTGCTGCCCATAATTCTCTTCAGGATCTGTTTTATACATTTCTGCCAGGTCTTCAGGCAGATCTTTGGAAGTTCCTTCACGTCGCTGTCTGCCCCCCTTCCTTGCTGCTGCTTCTGAAGCCATAAACTTTAACTTGAAAGGCTTCAAAACTTTCAAAGGCTTCAAAGGCTTTCTTTTGCTGGACCAACAGGAGCTGGCTTCAGGAGAATTTATGTGATGCTGTAGGAATTCTGCAAATGAATGCAGACTATGAGAACCGAAGGATTCTCCCACGGACATGTACCTGTGACAGCATTAAGGTGCGAGGGAAGGGGAAGAGGTCATATGCATTCTCAGAAGGTTTTGAAGATTAATCAGTTTAGAAGACATTGACCTCATCGTGCGAAGACATTCACTCATAGGTAAGAAGTTGGTTCCAGATTTGTACGAACCCACAGATCAGTACAAGTGAGGAATCTAACTACTTCATGAAGCACAAGTGAATATACTAGGCATGTTATGAGATGCAGAATGAGAGATCTAAATTGTGTGAAGATAAACTTCTTATGGTAGAAAGTGACAGAACCATGAGATCAAAAGGGGCTGTAAAAAGAAGTTTTATTTACCACACTTGGAACTGCTAGACGGAAGTGGGAGATGATGCCGAGCAGTTCAGTCCTCCGTGCCCTAACTTGGCGACGGAAGACACCTACGGCGACGGCGGAGAGAATGATGTCTGCGGTCGGCGTGAGGACGGCGTCAGAGAGGTTGCAGCAGCGAAGCGCTTCGTCTCTGGCGTCGTCGAGAGCTAGCAGTGGCGCTAGGGTTCGTGCGAGGGTGGAAGAAGGAGATAATGACCGCGGTAAGTGTGAATTTATAGGCACAGGGGCGGCACTGTGCTATTACACAGGTGCCCCTGGCGATTCTCATCTGAGGAATACGTGGCCTGTTTGCGGAAGTTTGGGGTTTGTTCCACGTCCCACGCACGCCTGGATTGTCGGGCGGTCGTTCCTGCTTCTCCGGATTTTATGTGGAGGAATGAGCATTGAAAACGGACTTTATGGTTGTCTCTATATCTTCTGCTGACAAGGACGCAGTGAAGACATTCGACAGTTTCAATAGAATGCATATGACTTGGAGAGATAGAATTTGAGATAGAAAGCATAGAGAGATTAGGGTCCGATCACATTCACTTAGTTCAAAAGATTCAACCAAGAAGACATATCTATAAGTGAATGCTGTAGAGGACAGAACACTAGTATGTATACATCTATATAATCAACGTAGTGAAGATAATCATGAAGACATGTTGAGTTCGAAGCCAAACCAAATGTGAAGATATTGCAAGGTAACGCCATGAATGAAACACTTCAAAATAGAACGTTTGGTGGTGGCGTTACCCACCGTATAGGAAGTATTAGACCCAGACACGGCGTACAATTATCGTGGCGCTCCGAAGTCAAATTCCACATTAATGTATTCACACTTAGAATGTATGTATTCATTGATTGAAGATATACTTTACTTTGTGCGTTGCACATCTAAGTCATCATATGCATAAGTGTTAGGATGTGTGCCTGATCACAGGACATTTGAGGATTCCAGGATATTTAGCTCACACCGTAACTTGCAAAATCTCTTCTCATCCAAGGGCTTGGTGAAGATATCTGCCAATTGTTCTTCAGTGTTGACGTGTATGATATCAATGTCTGCCTTCACAACATGATCTCTGAGAAAGTGATGACGAATTTCAATGTGCTTTGTCTTCGAGTGCTGAACTGGGTTGTTGGCAATCTTGATGGCACTTTCGTTATCGCAGTAAAGTGCTACTTGCTTCAGATGAATGCCATAATCCTTGAGTGTTTGCTTCATCCACAGAAGCTGAGCGCAGCAAGATCCAGTAGCAATGTATTCAGATTCAGCAGTGGAGAGAGATACACAGTTCTGCTTCTTTGAAGACCAACATACAAGTGATCGTCCCAGAAAGTGACATGTGCCTGATGTAGACTTGCGATCAACTTTGTCACCAGCATAATCAGCATCCGAAAATCCAACCAAATTAAACTCTGAGCCCTTTGGATACCATAATCCTAGAGTTGGGGTGTGAGCCAAATATCGAAGAATTCGCTTCACAGCTAAGTGATGCGACTCCTTTGGTGCCACTTGAAATCGAGCACACATGCAAACACTAAGCATAATATCTGGCCTAGATGCACATAAATAAAGCAAAGAACCAATCATGGAGCGGTATACCTTTTGATCGAACTCTTTACCATTGTCGTCAGGACCTAGATGATGTTTGGCTGGCATTGGTGTTGTGAAGCCTTTGCAGTCTTGCATACCGAACTTCTTCAGGCAATCTTTGAGATACTTCTCTTGAGATATGAAGATGCCATTGCGTTGTTGTCGTATTTGAAGACCAAGGAAGAACTTCAGCTCCCCCATCATGGACATCTGATATTGCTCTTGCATCATATATCCAAACTCTTCACTGTACTTCTGATTGGTGCAGCCGAAGATAATGTCATCCACATATATTTGGCACACAAACAATTCACCATCATATGTCTTCGTGAAAAGAGTGGGATCCAGGGAACCAGGTATGAAGCCTTTGCTCTTCAGGAAGTATTTGAGTGTGTCATACCAGGCCCTAGGGGCTTGTTTGAGGCCATACAGTGTGCCTTGTTGAGCTTGTATACCATGTCAGGATGTTTTGGATTTTCAAAGCCAGGCGGTTGTGCAACATACACTTCTTCTTCAATCTTGCCATTGAGAAAGGCACTTCACATCCATTTGATATAGAAGTATGTTATGATGATTTGCATAGGCCAGCAGAATGCGTATGGCTTCAAGCCTAGCCACGGGAGCAAATGTTTCATCGAAGTCAATGCCTTCCACTTGAGTATATCCTTGAGCAACGAGACGAGCTTTGTTTCTGACAACTTGACCATGCTCATCTTGTTTGTTGCGGTATATCCATTTGGTGCCTATTATGTTGTGCTTCCGTGGATCAGGACGCTTAACCAGTTTCCCATACATTATTCAGCTCAAACTGTTGAAGCTCTTCTTGCATAGCTTGAATCCATTCAGGTTCCATGCAGGCTTCTTCAACTTTCTTGGGTTCTGATATTGAGACGAATGCGAAGTGCCCACAGAAATTTGCTAACTGAGTTGCCCTTGAACGAGTGAGTGGACCAGGTGCATTGATGCTGTCAATTATTCTGTCAATCTGCACTTCATTGGCAACACGAGGATGTACAGGGCGAAGACTTTGCTCTTGCTGATCTGTGTTGTTGTTGGGAGGAATGTCTTCAGGCTGAGCATTGTCTTCATGTTGATCAGGTGCTGAGATGATAAGTTCTTCTTCAGGATGAGCTTCAGAAGGTATAATCTCTCCAGTTCCCATTAGCTTGATTGATTCACTAGCTGGAATCTCATCTAGCACATTTGGCAGTTGCTCTCTTTGTGAACCATTTGTCTCATCGAACCGCACATCCACTGTTTCAACCACTTTGTAATGAAAGAGATTGAAGACTCAGTAGGAGTACGAATCCTTTCCATATCCAAGCATAAAGCCCTCATGTGCTTTTGGTGCAAACTTTGAGGTGTGGTGTGGGTCCTTGATCCAGCACCTTGCGCCAAATACTCTGAAGTAACTGACATTTGGCTTCTTGCCAGTTAGGAGTTCATAAGATGTCTTGTTCAGAAGCTTGTGAAGATAAACACGATTGATTGTATGGCATGCAGTGTCAATGGCTTCAGTCCAGAATTTTCTTGGAGTCTTGTATTCATCTAGCATTGTTCTGGCCATCTCAATGAGTGTTCTGTTCTTGCGTTCGACGACGCCATTCTGCTGTGGCGTGTACGGAGCTGAGAATTCATGTGTGATGCCCAAGGTATCAAGATATGTATCAAGGCCAGCGTTCTTGAATTCAGTGCCATTGTCACTTCTGATGTGTTTTATCTTGGCACCAAAATTGTTCATAGCACGATTGGTGAAGCGTCTGAAGACATCCTGCACTTCAGTCTTGTAAAGGATTATGTGCACCCAAGTATATCTAGAGTAATCATCAACAATGACGAAGCCATAGAGGCAAGCAGTAGTAGTAAAAGTTGAGTAGTGAGTGGGGCCGAAAAGATCCATGTGGAGCAGTTCGAAGGGTTGAGTAGTAGTCATGATTGTCTTCGAAGGATGTTTTGCCCTTGTCATCTTCCCTGCTTCACAGACACCGCATAAGTGATCTTTCTTGAACTTGACGCCCTCGATGCCTACGACATGCTTCTTCTTCGCAAGGGTGTGGAGGTTCCTCATGCCAGCACGCCCAAGCCTCCGATGCCAAAGCCAACATTCTGAAGCTTTTGCAAGAAGACATACTGCAAGTTGTGGCCCTGCTGAGAAATCTACCACGTACAGATCATCTTTTCGATACCCTTCAAACACTAGAGACTTGTCAGATTCCATTAGTACTAGGCAACGATATTTTCCAAACATTACGATCATGTTCAAATCGCAAAGCATTGAGACAGACATTAAGTTGAAGCCAAGGGATTCAACAAGCATGACTTTATCCATGTGTTGATCCTTTGAGATTGCAACTCTACCTAGACCCAATACCTTACTTTTACCACTGTCAGCAAATGTGATGTGGCTCTTGTCGGATGGACGTAAGGTTGAGTCCATAAGAAGGCTTCTTTTGCCAGTCATGTGATTTGTACACCCACTGTCAATAATCCATTCTGAAGACTTTGAAGACGCTGGTGTCGTACCCTACAGTGCAGTTAGGGGGATAGGCTTCACGAAGAGAATTGTGAAGCAAAAACATTTGACGAACCAGTGGGTTATGAAAACTTAGATCCAGAGTAGGACTAATAGGGAGAGTAGCATGCGATTCAGGAACGAAGTACATAATGATGCCATTCGGGCAGTTTATCTTGCGCCCTACAAGATTTTTAAGGTCCCCAGCAATAGCGTCAGAAGATTTTGTTTTTCTGCTGGAGACCTTTCCCTGCAAAAGAGAGTTAAGTTTTCTTAACCACCCACATCTTCAAGGGTGGCTTAGAAGCAATAAGTATAAGTGCAGCATCTGAGAATTTTGGCTTTGAAGCCTTAGCAAACAGTCTTGCAGGTGGACAATAATACTCATAGGAATAAGCAGAATAACTTTTGGTCATATGAACATGATGGTTCGATGAACCGCTCTCATATTCATATGCCTGAGTATGGTTTCCCTGCAAAACATTTGCGTTAGTGTGACTCAGATGAGTCCTCTGTTTGTATGAAGCCTTTGGACCGTATGAAGCCTTTGGTCTGAGGTTTGTCTTCTTCAAGTGAGGTGTCATGAAGACATTCACAGGAAGATTTTCCAGACACTTTTTCGGAACCCAGATCTTCTTCATAGGCGGTCCATTCCTGCAGTTAGTGCCTATGTACCTGGCAAACACTTCACCATTCTGATTCTTAAACAGTTTATAGTTTGCATCAAAGGATTCATTAATAATAATGGGGTTAGCACATGTGAAGCCAGATAAATTGGATGGATCTGCTGAAGGTTCCTTTGCAGCAACCCATGTGGTTTTGGGGTACTGCTCAGGTTTCCAGTAAGAGCCATCTACATTTATTTTCCTTACGAACCCAACACCCTCTTTCCTAGGGTTTCGGTTCAGAATCTGCTTCTTGAGGACATCACATAATGTCTGATGTCCTTTAAGACTTTTGTATATCCCTGTTTCAAGCAATGTCTTCAACCTAGCATTCTCATCAGCAATAGCAGTGGTATCCTCAGCAGAGGGTTTAGTTACCACATCAACAGTTGAAGATATTGCAACAGCAGTAGCAGTGGAACATTCAGCAACAGAAGTAGCATTATCACGCTCAATGCATTTAAGACATGGTGGTTCAAATCCTTCCTGAGCGGAACTGATCTGTTCGGCGCGAAGTGATTCATTTTCCTTTTGAAGATCTTCATGAGCCGCTCTCAATTTCTCAAGTTCTTGCTTCCTTTGAAGATAATCATAGGAAAGCTTTTCATGAGTTGTTGAGAGAGTATCAAGACGATCTTCAAGTTCCTGATACTTAACGTGAAGATTTTTTATGTCTTCAATTAAGGATTCAGATCGAGTCATTTCAGCACCCAACAGATCATCGCTTCTGTCTAGCAGTTTTTGAATATGTTCCATAGCTTTCTGTTGTTCAGTTGCAATTTTAGCAAGTGTTTTGTAGCTGGGTTTTGAATCACAGTCAGAGTCATCGTCACTAGATTTTTGATAGCGAGTAGTGCGTGTGTTTACCTTGGCACCACGTGCCATGAAGCAGTAGGTAGGAGTGGAGTCGTTCTTGTCATTTGCATCAGTGTCGGTGATGAAGTCATTGTCTTCAGTGTTGAAGATGGACTTGGCGACGTATGCTGTAGCCAGACTCGCAATGCCAGAATCAGACTCCTCCTCAGAATCCATTTCCTTGCCAACAAACGCACGTGCCTTGCCAGATGAGCTCTTCTTGTGTGATGAAGACTTTGAGGAAGACTTGGAAGAAGACTTTGAGTATTTCTTCTTCTTCTTCTTGTCGTCAGAATCATATTCCTTGCTCTTCTTCTTCCTTCTGTTCTCATTGTCCCACTATGGACACTCAGAGATGAAGTGTCCAGTTTTCTTGCACTTGTGACATGTTTTCTTCTTGTAGTCATGAGCAGAAGCTTCATCATTCCTTGAGCTTGATCCTGAAGATTTTCTGAAGCCTTTCTTCTTGGTGAATTTTTGGAACTTCTTCACTAGCATTGCGAGTTCCCTTCCAATGTCTTCAGGATCATCAGAACTGCTGTCAGATTCTTCTTCAGATGAGGAAACATCTTTTGCCTTCAAGGCACGAGTTCGCCCATAGTTTGGACCGTAGATATCTCTTTTCTCAGAAAGCTGGAACTCATGTGTGTTGAGCCTCACAAGTATGTCAGACGGGGGAGTGTCGTGAAATCAGGACGTTCTTGAATCATCAGGGCTAGGATGTCAAATGAACTATCAAGTGATCTCAGCAGCGTCTTGACGATTTCATGTTTGGTGATCTCAGTGGCGCCGAGGGCTTAAAGTTCATTTCTGATGTCAGTGAGCCGGTCAAATGTGTGCTGGACATTCTCATTGTCATTTCGCTTGAAGCGGTTGAAGAGGTTGCGAAGAACACTGATTCTCTGATCTCTCTGGGTTGAGATGCCTTCATTAACCTTGGAGAGCCAGTCCCAGACCAGCTTGGATGTCTTCAAGGCACTCACATGGTCATACTGTCCTTTTGTCAGATGACCACAGATGATATTTTTGGCAGTAGAGTCCAGTTGAGTGAACTTCTTGACATCAGTAGCAGTGACACCTTCTCCAGCCTTGGGAACACCGTTCTCGACGACATACCATAGGTCGACGTCAATGGCTTCAAGATGCATGCGCATCTTATTCTTCCAGTAGGGATATTCAGTTCCGTCGAAGACAGGGCACGCAACGGAGACTTTGATTATCCCTGCAGTCGACATAGCTAAAACTCCAGGTGGTTAAACCGAATCACACAGAACAAGGGAGCACCTTGCTCTGATACCAATTGAAAGTGCGTTATATCGACTAGAGGGGGGGGGGTGAATAGGCGATTTTTATGAAGGTCTTCAAAATGTGGGAGTTATGAAGACAAACAGCGAAGATTTTGCCTATTACTATGCAGCGGAAGTTAGATTACACTAGGCAAGCCATGGTCAAGTATTCAATAGAGTGAAAGCACAAAGACAAACAGCTGCAGTGTAATAAGGATCAGGTAGGAAGAAGTTATGAAGCCAAATAGATCATACATTCACGTTGTGAAGACAAAAGATAGAGCAAGCATGCAATGGCTTCACAATGAGTAACAGTAAGAAAAAGGAAGTGAAGATGAAATCGGTGACTCGTTGAAGACACTGATGTGTTGGACCAGTTCCAGTTGCTGTGACAACTGTACGTCTGGTTGGAGCGGCTAGGTATTTAAACCTTAGGACACACAGTCCCGGACACCCAGTCCTGAACACGCAGCTCAGGACACCAAGTCCTCACCGTATTCTCCTTGAGCTAAGGTCACATAGTCCTCGCCCAATCACTCTGGTAAGTCTTCAAGGTAGACTCCCAAACCTTCACAGACTTCGTTCACTGGCAATCCACAATGTCTCTTGGATGCTCTGAACGCGACGCCTAACCGTCTGGAGGATTCACAGTCCTCAAGTGTAATAAGTCTTCAGATCACACAGACAAGAAGACTTAAGTGATGCCTAATGTTCTCTGGCTCTGGGTGGTTAGGGCTTTTCTCCTCGCTAGGAATTTTCTCTCAAAGGCTTCGAGGTGGGTTGCTCTCAAACGACAAAAGCCATGCACTGAAATCTAAGCAGCCAACCGTTTATGGTTGTAGGGGGTGGGCTATTTATAGCCACTTGGCAACCCGACCTGATTTGTCCGAAATGACCCTGGGTCACTAAGGAACTGACACGTGTCTCAACGGTCAGATTTCAAACTCTCATGGCAACTTTACTTGGGCTACAAGCAAAGCTGACTTGTCTGGCTCTGGACAAGATTCGCTCTCATTGTCTTCACTCGAAGACATAGGTTTTTGGTTTAGGCATCACTTCAGTCATTCTGACTGGTTCTCCTGGACCCCACTTAACAGTACGGTGGTTCCTATGACTCAACACAAAAGAAAAAGAACTACGAAAGATCTAAGTCTTCGAGCTCCATAGGCTTCATAACGTGTCTTCTTTTGTCATAGTCTTCAATGTGAATATCTTCATATACCACCTTTGGCTTCAATGTCTTCATACATTTTTAGGGGTCATCTCTGGTAGTAAAACCGAATCAATGAGGGACTTTTACCTGTGTTATCCTGCAATTCTCACAAACACATTAGTTCCTCAACTAGGTTTGTCGTCAATACTCCAAAACCAACTAGGGGTGGCACTAGATGCACTTACAGTCTCAATACTTAGCCAATCTTGTTTTTGCTCATTCTTGAATATCTTAGTCATGGCGGCTTACTCCGCCGGCTTACGTGTACCTCATATATCATTAGCCCTCGCTTAAAACATGCTCTGTAGTTGTTGATTTGCAATCCCACCAACTAACTTGATCCGGCAAATTATTTCTTTTTAGATTGTCCTTTCATCATGCCCCCAAAGACAATGATCACTTGCAATTGGGTCCCTTCCACAGTCACCGAAAGTACTTTGAAAGACTCTGTCACTGTTGGATACTTATCAGAAAAAAGTGTCATGTCGTACCGTGCTCATGACCCAGCTGAAGTGAAACAACAGCCGAAGGATGGTGAAATTATTGTTTTCACTGATCACATGAACCGGGGCTTCTCACCACCCGGCTCAAAATTCTTTAGAGATGTTCTGCATTCTTTCAAGCTTCATCCGCAAGATATCGGACCCAATTCCATATCAAATATTTGCAACTTCCAAGTTTTCTATGAGGTTTATCTTCAAGAAGAACCTACTGTGGAGCTTTTCAGATAATATTTCTATCTGAACCGCCAGAACGAATACACCAACAGTCCTAGCTTAGAACTTGGCGGGATTTCGATTCAACGCAGACGAGATGCCATCTTCCCTTTTGTAGTTCTGCCAAGCCATCCTAAAGACTGGAATCAAACATGGTTTTATTGCAAGGATTCCTCACCGTCTGATGAAAATCCAATGCCAGGTTACCGTGATGAGCGTCTTGACGCCAAGTATCAACTTCCTGATAAGCTTTCTACCGCTGAACACAAGAAACTTCTCTCCACAATCAAAAAAGTTCAAGCCTTGCTTGGAAATGGCTTAACTGGAGTTGACTTGATCCGCTATTGGGTCGCATGGCGGATCATCCCTCTGAGCCGCCGATCCGGCTTGATGTGTAACTACACCGGAGGAACATATGATCCATTACGTCATAGTTCCCTGCGTCTGACCGAAGAAGCCATTGTGGAAATGGCAACCACTATTGTCAACAGCAAGTATGAAGACTGCAGCATAGTGGGGTTAAATCCTGTCTGCAAGCTTAACCCGGCGCCAGAGGTAAATCCTTTGACTTCTTTTCCTTCAGCAGTTTAAATATTTGCATGAATTTCAACATGCTACCCTTCCACAGGCTAAATCTGACTTTTGGAAAGTCAAGTATGACCATGAGGCTGCCAAGAAAGCTAGAGCTGCTGCGATAGCCGCCAAGAAAACCGTCAGAAAATCAAAGAAGAAGAAGCCAACCGCCTCTGAGTTACTCAAGCTGGATGACACCTCTAAGTCGAAGGTAGCCCTTAACTCTCTTGGTCTGTTTTTTAACCACCTTATTGACACTGACTATTGCCAGGATGACACGGGGGCCAGCCATGCAGTTGAAGAAGAGATAAATATCATTTCCTCCAACTCAGAACCTTTACCAAGGCAGAAACTTCGGCGAGTAACCCAGAAAGTAAGGTTTCCACACCCTTTGGCTTATTTAGATCCTCATTTTCTTTTGAAACGACAGCAACATGAGAGCCGCCGACAGACACGGTCTGGTGGAGATGACGATTTACCCTCCGACTTACCAAAGACTCATCGGAAACGCCAGAATGAGGTTCTTTTTGACCTTCAACCCTTGTATTTATTCAATGAATTACTTTCATTACTCACTTCCAATTCTATCTTTGCAGGAGATTTCCCGATCCTCCTCTGGCGATTCATCACAAACTCAACTGCCGGCTTTCAAAACCGCCCCCGAGTAAAGATAACTACCCTTCTTGTATATCTTTACATATACATCATTATATTGACTTGTTTAAATCCTTTTTTAGTGGTCAAGCAAAGCCCAAGAAAGCAAAAGTGACTAAGCCGGCTGAGAATCCGAAAACCACTAAACCGAAGCAGCCAAACCTTGTACCAGAACATCCTGAGGAACCAGAGTAGTCAACTTTTGTGCCAGAACACGATGAACAACCAGAGGACCATGCTTTCAACGTTCAACCGGATGTGCATGAATCGTCTGCGGACGAAACTGCTATCGATCCATCAAGCATTGAGCCGTCCAGCTTAGCTAACCCGCCGGAGAAACACAGTGATGATGTTTTAATCACCGGTACCCGATTTGTTGAACCGGGGAACCCAACTGTTCTGGCCCGACACTCCATTAAACAAGAAGTTATGGAAAGGCAGAGGGTGAGGTTTGACGTCTCCCACTATGCTCACCTGAGTATTAGTGAAGTGTTATCTGGTTATCTCAGTCAAGTGCACTCTAGCCGTGATTCAGAAATTGAGATGGTCAAGCAGATGCACCAAAAATATGAGGTACGTTCTTCGACTTATATAAGTTATATACCCTGCTAGCCTCCAAGTCTGCTGATTATGAAAATATTGAGTGATCTGTAGACTTAGAATATCTTAGAAACCTCTGTCTTAGACTCCCTCCAAGTCCGGTTTGCTACTAAACCAGATGCTTATAATATTTCAATTTGTATGTGTAGCCCCAAGGGCCAGTTTAATCAGTATGAATGAGCCGGTCCTAATAATTACTGCATAGAACTGAACCGTATAGCCCTCATGAGCTGGATGAGACTGTTGACAGCTTATCCGGCTCACTTGTAGAAAAAAGTCAAGCAACATGCATTAGCCCCCAAGTGCCGAGTGTTGTTGCCTGCAAAACACTTGGGACTTTTTTTTAGAAAAAGCTGTTTCCTTTGAAAAATTTGCGCTGACAGACATTAGCCCCCAAGTGCCAAGTGTTATTGCTTGCAAAGCACTTGGGGCTTATCCTTTATAATCTGCCATGAAACTAAAACAACATTATGCTGTATTCAGGCTGCAACCACAGAACTGGAATCCCAACTGTCTGAGGCCAAGGCCCGACTGGCGACTCAAGAGACAGAGACAAAGAAAGCTGAGTCCAAATTCCGGTTGAATGTGTCTGAGGCCGAAAAATTGAAGACCAGCTTCACGGCGGAGAAGGAGGCTTGGGACAATGAGAAGACTGCTTTAACACAGCGTGCGGAAAAGGCTGAGGCGGCTCTCGGAGAAGTCACCGCTGAAGTCACCGGTTTAAAGAACCGCGTGTCTCAGATGGTTTCTGCAATCTTCGGTAAATTACCTTGTTATATGCTCAAATTGAGTATTTTCCATTATAAGCTTCTACTTAACTCATTGTGTAATCTTTACAGGTCCCAGGAGCAGTAATCTGAGCCAAGATACTGTAGTAAAGCTGAAGGCGGTTTACACTCTGGTTGAACAGTTGTACACCGGAGCCCAACGGACTCTTGCCACCATCTCCCCCATGAATCAAGGGCCGACTCTATTAAGTGATATCTTGAAAAAGCTGTCTATCTTGCCCGCTCGATTTCAAGAAATCAAACAATCATGCGCGAGAGCCGGAGCTGTAACAGCTTTAAGCTGTGCTAAAGCCTGGGTGCCAGAATTTGACCCGACGGATGTAGCAAGAGGGTATCCCAGCCTCAAAGAAGATGGAACACCTTTTGATCAAGAAGATTTTGCTGCTTGTGTCAAGGAAATTCGTCCTCATGCTACCATCATTGGTGAAGAAACCAACCTCAACAAGTATCAACCGGGTTTTGATGCAGATAATAAGAAGATGTCGACTCCTTCATATAAAGTGATGGACCTAATCCCGCCAATTCGTAAGCACACTTTCGCCCCTGAGATTGACCCGTCTGGTCTGATTGATGATGAGTCTGAATTAGTCACCCTTCATGGCTTTAACTAATCCAAACCCAACTTCCGGATGGTGGAGGACAACGAACCGACAAGGGGTGAGGCGCAACCATCCAGTCAGCCGGGTCAGGATTCATGAGCCGGGGCCGGTTTATCAGCTGCTATCTGAGACTTAAAAACAATTATCTTTTGGGCTCGAAATGCCTTGTAATAGGCTAGCTTCAAACTTTTTGCCTTGCTATGCCCTCGTGCATATTTGGCTGTTTTTATGATACTTCTTTATCCGTCATGTGAGGATACGCCATGTATGCCTGATGATATTTTCCATCCTGAAGCTGTTCCTTCATACAACAGATAAAAAATGTCCTGGCGGTTTACCGCTGGATGGATTATACTGCCCCAACATGAATTTATCATGATTTATAACCAAAGCTGGTGGAAATAATAATCATTAAAAGATATCATACCTGTGATGGTTGATCACAATGTTGGCTTACCAAACTACTGTAGTGAGGGTTATAACCCACAACTGGAACCCTAATAAGTATCAGATGTTGCCGGTTTGTAAACAAAACTGGACCGGGTTTTGTTAAAAACACCGGATATTATACTGGCGACTTATAGTCAAAACCAAGTCGGTTTAATGAACACCGGTGCATTAGAATCATAAAGTATGATAAGTTGTATTAAATAAACCTAAAAAATCAAGAGGTTTTGAATTGTCATAACAGTGGCATTGCGCCGATCAAAAGAGTTTAAGCTATGGTTCAGATACGACCAAAACCCCCAAGTGATCATCCTGGTGGCCTTACGCCTATCAAAAGGGTATAAGCTTTGGTTCGAATACGACCAAGCCCCAAGTGATTTCCCTGGTGGCCTTACGCCTATCAAGAGGGTTTAAGCTATGGTTCGAATACGACCAAGCCCCCAAGTGATTTCCCTGGTGGCCTTACGCCTATCAAGAGGCTTTAAGCTATGGTTCGAATACAACCAAGCCCTCAAGTGATTTCCCTGGTGGCCTTACGCCTATCAAGAGGGTTTAAGCTATGATTCGAATACGACCAAGCCCCCAAGTGATATTGTGGGCTGTGCCCAAGAGTTACCTATGTTTGAGCTGTGCTTTTACAACAGACTCTCTTTGGTCCCTTTAACCTGGTTCAAAGGGTAATCATAACTTCATGCGTAAGCTGGAAGCCCCCAGTAACCAAAAACTCATTTATGAGACCGGTGACGGAATGCGTAAGCCGGAAGTTTGTTGTAAAAGGGACCAAACAGACTCTCTTTTACAACAGACTCTCGTTAGCCAATAAAACCCATGACAGAATGCCTTAGCCACAAGAGACTTTGAACTGGCATGATGACCACAATCTCCTTCATGAATTTCTCGTAAGATCTCACAGCCTTCTTCTGGAGATACACAACGTTGAAACGCCCCGGTGACACTGCGATGATGTGACTCTCCATTAACAATCGACATTGACTTAGACCACCGGGTTATCTGCCTGGCTAAGGTTTCATCCTCAGGTAACTTGCCCCGGGTCATATAGGCCAAGTAAGGGACTGTCCAATCTGGGATTACATGAAGAGCCGCCACCAACTGAGCCTCCGGGTCAGGAATAGCCAAATCCTCCTCTGTAGGAATCTTAACCGACGGGTTATGCAATACGTCAAGAAAGATATTAGGTGGCACTGGCTTACGTTGAGAGCCCAGCCGGCTTAAAGTGTCTGCTGCTTCATTTTTCCTCCGATCAACATGCTCAACTTGATAACCTTTGAAGTGACCATCAATGACGTCCACCTCTTGCCGATAAGCCGCCATGAGTGGATCCTTAGAATCCCAAGTACCAGAGACTTGTTGAGCCACAAAATCTAAGTCGTCGAAGCACCTAACCTGGCTTAAATTCATTTCCTTAGCCATCCGAAGACCATGGAGTAAGGCCTCATACTCAGCTGCGTTGTTAGTGTTGGGGAACGTAGTAATTTCAAAAAAATTCCTACGCACATGCAAGATCATGGTGATGCATAGCAACGAGAGGGGAGAGTGTTGTCCACAAACCCTCATAGACCGAAAGCGGAAGCGTTAGCACAACGCGGTTGATGTAGTGGTACGTCTTCACGATCCGACCGATCAAGTACCGAACACACGACACCTCCGAGTTTTGCACACGTTCAACTCGATGACGTCCCTCGAACTCCGATCCAGCTGAGTGTTGAGGGAGAGTTTCGTCAGCATGAGGCGTGGTGACGATGATGATGTTCTACCGACGCAGGGCTTTGCCTAAGCACCGCTACGATATGATCGAGGTGGATTATGGTGGAGGGGGGCACCGCAGACGGCTAAGAGATCAAGAGATCAATTGTTGTGTCTATGGGGTGCCTCCTGGCCACGTATATAAAGGAGTGGAGGAGGGGGAGGGCCGGCCCTCTCTATGGCGCGCCCTAGGGGAGTCCTACTCCCACCGGGAGTAGGATTCCCCTTTTCCTAGTAGAACTAGGAGCCCTTCCATGTAGTAGGAGTAGGAGGGAAGGAAAGGGAAGGGAAAAGGAGAAGGAAGGAAAGGGGCGCCCCCCTCCCTAGTCCAATTTGGACCAGCCCATGGGGAGGGGTGCAGCCACCCTTTGAGGCCTTTCTCTCCTTTCCCGTATGGCCCATTAAGGCCCAATATGAATTCCCGTAACTCCCCGGTACTCCCGAAAATATCCGAATCACTCGGAACCTTTCCGATGTCCGAATATAGTCGTCCAATATATCGATCTTTATGTCTCGACCATTTCGAGGCTCCTCGTCATGTCCCCGATCTCATCCGGGACTCCGAACTCCTTCGGTACATCAAAACACATAAACTCATAATATAACCGTCATCGAACTTTAAGCGTGCAGACCCTACGAGTTCGAGAACTATGTAGACATGACCGAGACACGTCTCCGGTCAATAACCAATAGCGGAACCTGGATGCTCATATTGGCTCCTACATATTCTATGAAGATCTTTATCAGTCAAACCGCATAACTACATACGTTGTTCCCTTTGTCATCAGTATGTTACTTGCCCGAGATTCGATCATCGGTATCTCAATACCTAGTTCAATCTCGTTACCGGAAAGTCTCTTTACTCGTTCCGTAACACATCATCCCGCAACTAACTCATTAGTTGCAATGCTTGCAAGGCTTATAGTGATGTGCATTACCGAGTGGGCCCAGAGATACCTCTCCGACAATCGGAGTGACAAATCCTAATCTCGAAATACGCCAACCCAACAAGTACCTTCGGAGACACCTGTAGAGCACCTTTATAATCACCCAGTTACGTTGTGACATTTGGTAGCACACAAAGTGTTCCTCCGGTAAACGGGAGTTGCATAATCTCATAGTCATAGGAACATGTATAAGTCATGAAGAAAGCACTAGCAACAAACTAAACGATCAAGTGCTATGCTAACGGAATGGGTCAAGTCAATCACATCATTCTCTAATGATGTGGCCCCATTAATCAAATGACAACTCATGTCTATGGCTAGGAAACTTAACCATCTTTGATTCAACGAGCTAGTCAAGTAGAGGCATACTAGTGACATACTGTTTGTCTATGTATTCACACATGTATTATGTTTCCGGTTAATACAATTCTAGCATGAATAATAAACATTTATCATGATATAAGGAAATAAATAATAACTTTATTATTGCCTCTAGGGCATATTTCCTTCAGTTAGTACAAGAAAACATCAAACGAAGAACATAGCAAAATTTATCACCTTGAGGGGAAGCGAGAATAACTCCAGCCCCGAGCCCTCCAATTGCCTGGACCCATCGAAATGAATAGTCCAACATGTGTTATCCAGCTTTTCCTTAGGAATCTGTAGCTCTGTCCAATCGTTGATGAAGTCCACCGGTGCTTGAGACTTGATGGCCGTGCGAGGCACATATTTTAACCCATGAGGTCCAAGCTCAATGGCCCACTAAGCGACCCGGCCAGTTGCTTCTCTGTTTTGGATGATATCTCCCAAAGGAGCAGAGCTGACCACAGTGATGGGATGACCCAGAAAATAATGTTTAAGCTTCTGGCTGGCCAAGAACACCCAATATACAAGCTTCTGCCAGTGTGGATACCTCTACTTGGACTCAATAAGCACTTCGCTGATATAGTAAACCGGCCTTTGAACCGGATACTCCTTTCCCGCTTCCTTCCTTTCTACCATAATGGCAACACTGACGGCCCGGCTATTAGCAGCCACATATAACAGCAAAGGCTCCTTATCAATAGGGGTTGCGAGCACCGGCGATTCAATCAGCTGCTTCTTTAAATCCTCAAACGCTGCATCAGCAACATCACTCCAGACAAAGTTATTTGTCCTTTTCATTATTTGATAAAGAGGGATAGCCTTCTCCCCCAACCGGCTTATGAACCGGCTTAACGTCGCGATACGACCCGCCAGGCGCTGCACATCATTGATACACACCGGTTTAGCCAGAGAGGTGATAGCTTTGATCTTCTCTGGATTAGCTTCAATCCCTCTATTAGACACCAAAAAACCCACGAGCTTGCCCGCCGGCACACCAAAAACACACTTGGCCGGGTTAAGCATCATCTTGTAGATCCAAAGATTATCAAAGGTTTCCTTCAAATCATCTATCAATGTCTCTTTCTCTCTGGATTTCACCACAATATCATCCACATAGGCATGAACATTACGCCCAATTTGGTTATGAAGGCAATTTTGCACACACCTTTGATAAGTCGCCCGGGCACTCTTGAGCCCAAAAGGCATAGACACATAGCAGAAAGCTCCAAAGGGAGTTATGAAGGTTGTCTTCTCCTGGTCCTTAACTGCCATTTTGATCTGATGATAACCAGAATAAGCATCTAAAAAACTCAAACGCTCACAACCCGCTGTAGCATCAATAATCTGATCAATACGAGGGAGAGCAAAAGGATCAGCCGAACATGCTTTGTTTAAGTCTGTGTAATCCACACACATATGCCAAGTGCCATTCTTCTTAAGTACCAGTGCCGGGTTAGCCAACCACTGAGGATGAAAAACTTCAATGATAAACCCAGCTGCCAAGAGCCGGGCTACTTCTTCTCCAATGGCCTTCCATCTCTGCTCATTAAAACGGCGAATAAATTGTTTGACCGGTTTAAACTTTGGATCAATATTAAGAGTGTGCTCAGCTAGTTCTCTCGGTACACCCGACATGTCCGAGGGCTTCCATGCAAAGATGTCCCGATTCTCACGGATGAACTCGATGAGCGCACTTTCCTATTTTGGATCCAGATTAACACTGATGCTGAACTGCTTAGATGATTCGGTACGAACAAAGTGAACCATCTTGGTGTCATCTGCCGACTTCAATTTTAAAACCGAATCATGCTCTATGGTTGGTTTTTTCAAAGACGCCATATCTGTCGGGTCAACGTTATCCTTATAAAGCTTCAACTCCTCCGTTGCACAAACCGACTCAGCATAAGCCGCATCACCCTCTTCACACTCCAAGGCTATCTTTCGGCTCCCATGCACTGTGATGGTCCCCTTACGACCCAACATCTTGAGCTGCAGATAAACATAACAGGGCCTTGCCATGAACTTAGCATAAGCCGCCTGCCCGAACAGGGCATGATAAGGGCTCTTGATTTTCACCACCTCAAAGGTCAATGTCTCTGATCTAGAGTCATGATCATCTCCAAAAGCAACTTCCAGAGCTATCTTACCAACCAGATATGCCGATTTACCAGGCACCACACCATGGAAAACAGTGTTTGGCGGCTTAAGATTTTTATCTGTCAACCCCATGCGACGGATGGTCTCATAATAAAGGATATTGATGCTGCTTCCCCCGTCCATGAGTACTTTGGTGAACTTATACCCTCCAACTTGTGGTGCAACCACCAAGGCCAAATGACCCAGATTATCAACCCTGGGCAGATGATCCTCTCGACTCCACACAATGGGCTACTCAGACCAGCGCAAGTAACGGGGCACTGCCGGTTCAACAGAGTTTGCTGCCCTTTTATGAAGCTTCTGATCTCGCTTGCACAAACTCGTGGTGAAGATGTGGTACTGCCCACTATTCATCTATTTCGGGTTACTCTGATACCCAGATTGTTGCTGCTGACTCCCCTGACCTGACTGTTGATGGTAGCCACCTTGATTGTTTTGATTGCCTTGATGACCTTGATGACCTTGGAACCCGGAGCTTGAACCGCCACCACCGTAACCCGGATCCCAAGAACCAGATCCTGGACCGCCACCTGGTCCATGGTTGCCTTGAAAGAGATTTGAGTTTTTAAACTCCTTCATAATGAAACAATCCTTCCAGAGATGAGTAGACGGTCTTCGTCGCGTACCATGCCTTGGGCAAGGCTGATTCAATAGATGCTCAAGATTAATGCCTGATCCTTCGGTCTGTGGGGGTGGTCTACCCTTACGACCCTGGCCATTATTCTATGCATTGGTATTTTCTACAAAGTCCAAACTATTGTCAGCCTTGCGCTTACCATTACCCCCTTGACTTGCCGCCGGGTTATGCTGTTGTCCTTTAGCGTTGCTGCTCCTCTTCCCCTTTCCCGCTTTGTCATCTTCAACCTCAGGGTCTTTGGTACTATCGGAGTCAGCATACTTAACCAGAGCCGCCATGAGAGTCCCCATGTCATTGCAGTGACGTTTGAGCCGCCCCAGTTTCTGCTTCAAGGGTGTGAAGCGAAAATTGTTTTCTAACATCAACACAACTGAGTCGGCATTGATGCGATCCGATGAGTGCAAGATCGTTGAGACCCGACGCACCCAATGGGTTGTTGATTCACCTTCTTCCTGAACACAAGCGGCTAGATCCACAATCGACATGGGCTGCTTACACGTATCTTTGAAGTTCAGGATAAACCGGGTTTTCAACTTAGCCCATGACCCGATGGAATTAGCAGGAAGCCCCTTCAACCAGGTGTGGGCCATTCCTTCTAACATCAGGGGAAAATACTTAGCACACGCAGCCTCGCTGACATCTCGCAATTCCATGGCCATCTCATAACTCTCAATCCATGCCTCAGGATTTAAATCAGCTGTATAGTTTGGCACCTTGCGAGGTCCTTTGAAATCCTTGGGCAGACGCTCATTACGTAGATCCCACACCAAGCATGGCACGGCCAGGTTTCTAAAGGTTACACCTGGCTCCATAGAGGTGGTCGGACAAACCAGAGTTGGTTGACGAGCCGCATACTGAGCCGCTAGCTCGGCCTCTCGACGAGTTCTCCCTTGATCCACCACATCTTGAGCATTTGCACCACCACCTGTCGGGTCATGCCCCCGAGGCGGGTTATGGTTCCGCCCACTGCTTGATACAGCCGGCTCATCGAGATGTCTGCTATAACTCCGGCTCGGGCGAGGGGTAGATCACGTCTGTAAGAGTAAGTGTCGGTGTCAAAACCGGCGGATCTCGGGTAGGGGGTCCCGAACTGTGCGTCTCAGGCGGATGGTAACATGAGGCAGGGGACACGATGTTTTACCTAGGTTCGGGCCCTCTTGATGGAGGTAAAACCCTACGTCCTGCTTGATTATTCTTGATAATATGAGTAGTACAAGAGTTGATCTTCCGCGAGATCAGAGAGGCTAAACCCTAGAAGCTAGCATATGGTATGATTGTATGTTGTCCTACGGACTAAACCCTCCGGTTTATATAGACACCGGAGGGGGCTAGGGTTACACAGAGTCGGTTACAAGGAAGGAGGTCTACATATCCGTATTGGCAAGCTTGCCTTCCACGCCAAGGAGAGTCCCATCCGGACACGGGACGAAGTCTTCAATCTTGTATCTTCATAGTCCAACAGTCCGGCCAAAGGATATAATCCGGCTGTCTGGATACCCCCTAATCCAGGACTCCTCAGTAGCCCCTGAACCAGGCTTCAATGACAATAAGTCCGACGCGCAGATTGTCTTCGACATTGCAAGGCGGGTTCCTCCTCCGAATACTTCATAGAAGATCTTGAACACGAGGATCGTGTCCGGCTCTGCAAACTAAGTTCCACATACCATCGTAGAGGGAATAATATTTACACAAATCTAATCCGATGACGTACCCCGTAGTGTGACATCACAGCACAACCAGGTCTTTATTCGAATCATTTTTCATAACCTATCTCAGCGTGTTTCGCGAGGCGGTTTCCTTGGCACGTCTTGTCGAAGCAGAGATCGTGTCCCCTTATAACGGGATTCCCATCAATACAGATGTGGGTAACCCAACCGCGTCTATTAGTAGGACTCCTAAATCTTAGGCAAGTCCCAAACGGCCACGAGGAGGACGCTTGATATTCACCCTCTTTATAAAGGGGACAAGGCCTTTTCCTCTCGATCTTAATCGAATTCGCCTCTCGCATCGAGTTCCAACACCCAAAGCTCAGGTTTAGGCGCTTCAGACCTTCAACTATGTCCGGATCCAACTGAGGGAGTCCAGGATTAGGGGGTCTCCGGACAGCCGGACTATATCGTTTGGCCGGACTGTTGGACTATGGAGATACAAGATTGAAGACTTCGTCTCGTGTCCGGATAGGACTCTACTTGGCGTGGAGGGCAAGCTAGGCAATACGGATATGGATATCTCCTCCTTTGTAACCGACCTTTTGTAACCCTAACCCTCTCCGGTGTCTATATAAACCAGAGGGTTTTAGTCCGTAGGACACAACAACCACAACAGACAATCATACCATAGGCTAGCTTCTAGGGTTTAGCCTCTCTGATCTCGTGGTAGATCTACTCTTGTACTACCCATATCATCAATATTAATCAAGCAGGACGTAGGGTTTTACCTCCATCAAGAGGGCCCGAACCTGGGTAAAACATTGTGTCCCCTGCCTCCTGTTACCATCCGGCCTAGACGCACAGTTCGGGACCCCCTACCCGAGATCCGCCGGTTTTGACACCGACATTGGTGCTTTCATTGAGAGTTCCTCTATGTCGTTGCTGTTGGGCTTGATGGATCCTACTATCATCGATAGCGATGCGGTCCAGGGTGAGACTTTTCTTCCCGGACAGATCTTTGTGTTCGGCGACTTTGCACTGCGGGCCAATTCGCTTGGCCATCTGGAGCAGATTGAAAGCTACGCCCCTGGCCACCAGGTCAGGTTTGGAAGCTTAAACTACACGGCCGATATCCGTGGAGATTTGATCTTCGACGGATTCGAGCCTCTGCTTTGTGCGCCACGCGGTCACGATGAGCATGACTTAGCTCTCCCATCGGACAGTGTTAAGGAGATCGCACCGGCAGCCGCTCCGACCCTCAATTCGGAGCCAGTTGCGCCTTCCGCGGACGGGTGGATGGACCCCGCCACGGAGGCCTTACCCTCAGCGGCGATCGAGCCGAACATCGACCTTGCCTTGCACGAGAGCCGTGTTGTTAAACTGCTGGATCCTTCTCCGGCCACGGACTCCGAACCGCCTGCGCTCGTTCCTATCGAATCCGATTGGGCGCCGATCATGGAGTTTACCTCCACGGATATTTTTTAGCACTCGCCCTTTGGCGACATACTAAACTCATTAAGGTCTCTCTCCTTGTCAGGAGGATCCTGGCTGAACTATGTCCGGCAGGACTGGGATGCGGACGACGAAGAAATTCGCGACCCACCCACCACCCACTTAGTAGCCACTGTCGATGACTTAACCTACATGCTCGACTTCGACTCCGAAGACATCGACGGTATGGACGACGATGCGGGAGACGAAGAGGAACCACTGCCTACGGGGCACTGGACAGCCACCTCATCATACGATATATACATGGTGGATACACCCAAAGAAGGCAATGGCGACGAGATAGCGGAGGATGACCCCTCCAAGAAGCAACCCAAGCGCCGACGTCAGCGACGCCGCTCTAAGTCCCGCCATAGCAAAAGTGGTGATACTGGCACAGGAGATAATAACACTCCGGATAGTGCCGAAGACAACAACAATCCCCTCCAGCAAGATTTAGAGCAGGAGGATGGAGGAGCCAGCCCTCCTGAGAGAGCGGCAAATGGAGAAGAGGAGGATGATAATTACATGCCCCCCTCCGAAGACGAGGCAAGCCTCGGCGATGATGAATTCGCCGTACCAGAGGATCCCGTCGAACAAGAGTGCTTCAAGCGCCGGCTTATGGCCACGGCAAATAGCCTGAAGAAAAAGTAGCAGCAGCTTCAAGCTGATCAAGATCTGCTAGCTGACAGATGGACTGAAGTCCTCGCGGCCGAGGAATATAAACTCGAGCGCCCCTCCAGGAATTACCCAAAGTGCAGGTTACTACCCCGACTGGAGGAAGAAGCGTATTGTACAGCTGATCGGCCACCTCGTGGCCGCGATAGAGAGGCATTCCAGCCAAAAACTCAGCCTCCACCCCGAGGCCATTCAAATAAAAAGGCATGGGGAGATACGCCAGACCTGCGAGACATATTGGAGGACAAAGCAAAGCATGCAAGATCGGTCTACGGATCACGAGGGCGCGCCACTCTGCGAGACGATAAACGTCACGCCGGATACAGTAAAAGCAAATCTGGCCGGGCCGAAAATAGCGGGCAAGACCCATTCGAGCTGCATCGTGATATAGCCCAATACAGAGGCGCCGCACACCCCTTATGCTTCACAGACGAAGTAATGGATCATCAAATCCCAGAAGGTTTCAAACCTGTAAATATTGAATCATACAACGGCACAACAGATCCCGCAGTATGGATCGAGGATTTCCTCCTCCACATCCACATGGCCTGCGGTGATGACTTACACGCCATCAAATACCTCCCACTAAAGCTCAAAGGACCAGCGTGACATTGGCTTAACAGCTTGCCAGCGGATTCCATTAGCTTTTGGGAAGATCTGGAAGCCGCATTCCTCGACAACTTTTAGGGCACTTATGTGCGACCACCAGACGCCGATGACTTGAGCCACATAATTCAGCAGCCAGAAGAGTCGGCCAGGCAATTCTGGACTCGGTTCCTTACAAAGAAAAATCAAATCATCGACTGTCCGGATGCAGAGGCCTTAGCGGCTTTCAAACACAACATCCGAGACGAGTGGCTAGCCCGACACCTTGGTCAGGAAAAGCCGAAATCTATGGAAGCTCTCACGACGCTCATGACCCGCTTTTGTGCGGGAGAAGACAGCTGGCTGGCTCGCAGTAATAACATATCAAAGAACCATGGTACCTCGGATACCAAGGACGGCAATAGCAGGTCACGTCGCAACAAACATAAGCGCCGCATTAACAGCGAAAATACTGAGGATACGACAGTCAATGCCAGATTCAAAGGCTCTAAACCCGGTCAGCGGAAAAAGCCATTCAAACAAAGTACGCCGGGTCCGTCCAGCTTGGACCGTATACTCGATCGCTCGTGTCAAATACACGGCACCCAAGACAAGCCAGCCAATCACACCAACAGGGATTGTTGGGTGTTCAAGCAGGCCGGCAAGTTAATTGCCGAAAACAAGGACAAGGGGCCGCATAGCGATGACGAGGGGGAATCTCGACAGCCACACACCGGAGGACAGAAGAGGTTTCCCCCACAAGTGCGGACGGTGAACATGATATACGCAACCCACATCCCCAAGAGGGAGCGGAAGCGTGCGCTTAGGGACGTATATGCGTTGGAGCCAGTCGCCCCAAAGTTCAACCCTTGGTCCTCCTGTCCGATCACCTTCGATCGCAGGGACCACCCCACTAGTATCCGTCATGGCGGATTCGCCGCACTGGTCCTAGACCCAATCATTGACGGATTTCACCTCATTCGAGTCCTTATGGATGGCGGCAGCAGCCTGAACCTGCTTTATCAAGACACAGTGCGCAAAATGGGTATAGACCCCTCAAGGATCAAACCCACAAAAACGACCTTTAAAGGCATCATTCCAGGTGTAGAAGCCCATTGCACAGGCTCAATTACACTAGAAGTGGTCTTCGGATCCCCGGATAACTTCCGAAGCGAAGAGTTAATCTTTGATATAGTCCCGTTCCGCAGTGGTTATCACGCGTTGCTTGGGCGAACCGCATTTGCTAGATTCAATGCAGTACCGCATTATGCATACCTCAATCTCAAGATGCCAGGACCTCGCGGAGTTATTACAGTCAATGGAAACACAGAGCGCTCTCTCCGAATAGAGGAGCACACCGCTGCCCTCGCAGCAGAAGCGCAAAGCAGCCTCTCAAGGCAATCAACCAGTTCGGCGCTTCAAAGCCCGGACACCTTCAAGCGCGCTCGGAGCAATCGGCAAATAGACTGCCTGGCACGATCTGAGCTCGCGTAGCAATACGGCGGCCACCCCAATCCCAGCCCAACGGTGAAACTCGTGCCACGCATACATAATTATGCATTAAAAATACCATGGGCACAGGTGGGGAGGGGGGCACAACTGCGGCACGCCCCAAGACGCGGCTTAAACTGCACTAGGGGCTTCCTGTTTGGTTATTTTTCTCTTTTTTTCAGGACCTTAATATCTGGAAACACTGTCCGGCAGCACTATTGCCGAACACATGATGCAGCAACCAAGGAGGCAGACAACTACGTCATACCACGAAATTCCTAGGTGGATTACAGTAACGAGCGAAATATTCGATTTAATATCATTCCTCAGCTTGCCCTTGGAAGGGACATAGTCCTACTCTTTGCTTATCGCACTATCTGTATCACTCTGCTTTAACGCAATTTTTTGAATAAACAATGCATGACATTACGACTATTATTGCATTCTTGTTATATATATGTGTGTGTGTGTGTGTGTGTTCATTAATGACGCCTTGCAACCGTACACTTTGGTACGACCAATACACCAGGGGCTTACGTACCCCACAATACGGTGTGAAAAGTCCGAACACTTTCACAAGTGCGGCACCCCGAACTTATAGCATTATATGCATCATCTCCGAATCATGTCTTTCGTCAAATGTTGGGTTTGCCCGACTCCTATGTTTTGGTACCTTACGTTCCGCTCTATCGGCTAAGGTAGCGCTAGGAGAACTACTGCGATTGTGCCCCGGTTCTGCTGGGTTCAACACCTCAGTAGAGAAAGCTAAAACTGACTGTCATGATAAGGCGAGAGACTAGTCGCTGTTCGGCGAGGTTTTCGAGTCCCTAAAGACTTATGCCGCTTAGAGCGAGGGGCCGGCCCTGTCCGGCTTAAAGGCGTGTATCGCGCCCCAAATTCGGCCTTCCGAATACCAGGGGCTTCGCCGAAATTTAAAATTATAGAATTCTATGGCTAAGTGAGAGTGATAAAGCATTATTAGTCTGGTTGCCTTGTTCACTGTGCTGAGCACCTCCCTCAAAGGACCCAAACATGGGAACAAAAGTGCTCAGGTTTATCCCGAACACCCCAGCACTCGTGGCATGGGGGTAGAAGCCGAGGACTAGCCATCTCTCAGATAGGATAAATAGCCAAACAGAAGGTAATATTTTAAATTCAAACAAGCATTGCATAGCGCATATGAAACAAGTTTTCATAAATACAGGATAAAACGAGCAAGTCTCACTCAAATATTACATCTTTTGAACACTCGTCCGCTATGAGACGGGCACCCGGCAGAACACCCTTGTAGTACATCTCGGGGTGGCGGTGCTCCTTGCCCTCCGGCAGCCCCTCCTTCATCAGCTTCACGGCGTCTAGCTTGACCCACTGCAATTTAACACGGGCGAAAGCCCGGTGTGCACCTTCAATGCACACAGATCGCTTGACGACCTCCAGCCACGGGCAAGCATCCACAAGCCGCCTCACCAGGCCGAAGAAGCTGTTCGGAAGGGCGTTGCCAGGCCACAGCCGGATTATAAAGCCCTTCATGGCCTGATCGGCCGCCTTATGTAGCTCGACCATCTGCTTCAGCTGGTCGCTCATTGGCACCGGGTGTTCGGCCTCAGTATACTGAGACCAGAACAACTTCTCCGTTGAGCTTCCATCCTCGGCCTGGTAAAATTGTGCGGCATCGGACACGCTGCGGGGCAAATCTACAAATGCTCCTGGAGAGCTCCGGATTCGGGTAAGTAATCGGTAATTTACTTTTACATGCTTGCTTTGCATATAGAAAGCCTTACCCGCCGCTATCTTCTTCATTGCACCGATCTCCTGGAGGGCCTTTTGGGCTTCGGCTTTGGCACTTTTTGCGCTCTCGAGGGCCGCGGCAAGCTTAGACTCCCGCGTCTTTGAGTCAGGCTCCAACGCCTCGTGCTTCGCCACGAGAGCCTGGAGCTCTTGCTGCACCTTGCCCACCCGAGCCTCGTGCTTCTCTCGCTCGGTGCGCTCCTTGGCCGCTTTATCTTCGGCCTTGGTTAGCGCTTGCTTCAGGGTCGCCACCTCGGTCGTGTCCCCTGGCAAATATACGATGATCCTGTCATTTTGCAATCGCGTCTTCTTTTATATATACATATCTATAGACAGGGTATTACTTACCCTTGTTCTCCTCGAGCTGCCTCTTGGCAAGGCCGAGCTCTTTCCTGGACCCCTCGAGGTCCTGCTTCAGTACGACGACCTACACAGTCAGTGCGGCGGACGCCATCAGCGAAGCCTGCATATGCATATTGACATACTTATATTAGACTCCTGCGATATTATTTGATCCTCTGTTCGGCTTTTCTTTGTGAACACCGAACAAAGCATCAGGGGCTACTGTCTATGCAGTAACATTTCTACTACATTTTAAAACACTTACCTCAAAGCCTGTTAGAAGGCTGGCACAGGCTTTAGTCAATCCGCTCTTGGTGGACTGAACCTTCTGGACCATGGTGCTCCTCGTCGATGGAAGCGCTGCGAAGCACTTCCAGCAGATTGTCTGGTGCCTCTGGATGGACAGAGGTCACAGGCACAGGCGTCTTGCCCCTCTTAGAAGGAGGCCTCTTGCCCGAGCCCGGAACCACTGGAGGTTCCGGCGCGGTGTTCGGCTGAGGGCCGAACTTGGAGCTCTCAGGGGCCCCGTCTCCTCGGCTCCCGGCGTCCGGAAGGTTGCCTTGAGGTGCCTCCGGGACTGTCTCCCCTCGATCTGGTGCTTCTTGAGACAGCACCTCGGCGTCGTCAGCAGGATGAGGGGAGGTGGCAGTCGGGACTGGATCGCTATCCATGTCCGACGAGCCCAGGGAGCCGTCCGATGATACATCGATACTGGCTCGTGGCGGCCTGCATAATTATGTTCGGCGTTAGGGAAAGCAGTGCGACAAAGGAATGCTATGAGTTACTCTGGTATCCGAATACTTACGATCTCCCTAGGGGCTTGGCCCTGGGCAACCACTCGTCTTCGCCTTCGTCGGCGGCGGTGGAACTGTCCGAAAGGAGAGTCCTTCCCTTCTTGGACCCTTCGGGCCCCCTAGTTGGGGCGGCCTTCCTTTTCTTATCTCCCCCAGCCGGAGGGGGAGCATCTTCTTCTTCTTCCTCGTCTTCGGGGGAGGAGTGCGCCGCAGAGTCATCGGACGGTGAGTCCGACGATGCCTGGCGTCAGGAACTCTTTTGGGTTCCCTTGGCCTTCTTGGTCTTCTCCGGCACCGTATAAGGAGCCGGAGTCAGCATCCTCGCCAGAAGAGCGTCTGCTGGGCCTTCGGGCAAAGGAGCCGGACAATCAATCTGTCCGGCCGTCTCCTGCCAGTCCTGTCAAAGGTACGGGAGTTTAGATCCCGCATGGAGTCAATCTATAAAAAATAAGTATCCTGTGAAAGGTAAAGCAGCTTACCGCACTGGCTTGGCGCTTCGCGCTGAATCCGCGATCCTCAGTAATGGGAGGGGGGACCTCGGCGCTTTTGAACAGCACCCTCCAGGCATCTTCGTGAGTTGTGTCGAAGAGCCTGTTCAGAGTTCGGTGCTGCGCCGGGTCGAACTCCCACAAGTTGAACTCCCGTTGTTGGCACGGGAGGATCCGGCGGTGGAGCATGACCTGGACCACGTTGACGAGTTTGAGCTTGTTGTTCACCATGTTTTGAATACATGTTTGGAGTCCGGTCAGCTCTCCCGAACTACCCCAGGACAGACCCTTCTCTTTCCAGGAGGTGAGCCACGTGGGGATGCCAGATCGGAACTCGAGGGCCGCTGCCCATGCAGGGTCGCGCGGCTCGGTGATGTAGAACCACCCCGATTGCCATCCCTTTATGGTTTCCACAAAGGAGCCCTCGAGCCATGTTACGTTGGGCATCTTGCCCACCATGGCGCCTCCGCACTCCACCTGGCGGCCGCCCACAACCTTCGGCTTGACATTGAAGGTCTTCAACCATAAGCCGAAGTGGGGCCTGATGCGAAGGAAGGCCTCGCACACAACGATAAACGCCGAGATGTTGAGGATGAAGTTCGAGGCCAGATCGTGGAAATCCAGGCCGTAATAGAACATGAGACCCCAGACGAATGGGTGGAGAGGGAATCCCAGTCCGCGGAGGAAATGGGTGAGGAACACTACCCACTCATGGGGCCTGGGAGTGGGGATGAGCTGCCCCTCATCTGAGAGCCGGTGCGCGATGTCGTCGGGCAGGTATCCGGCTCTCCTCAGCTTCTTGATGTCTCCATCCTTGACGGAGGATACCATCCACCTGCCTCCCGCTCCAGACATGGTTGGAGAAGGTTGAGGTGGGAAGTGCGGACTTGGGCGCTAGAGCTTGAGTGTGCGGAAATGGATGAGCAAAGGAGGAAGAAGGCGTGGATGGAAAGGTGAATCCTTATCCCTTTATATGGGCAGACGAAACTAAGCGTCCCCACTTGCCTGGTAAAACTTGCTTATCCCCCGAGAACCGTAATCGATGGCGCGGTTGGGTTACCCACGCCCGTATTGATGAGAATCCCGTAATAAGGGGACACGATCTCTGCTTTGACAAGACGTGTCGAAAAACTGCCTCGCGTTATGTGCGGGGCTAGTTAAAGGAAACGGTTCGAATAATCACTGGGCCATGACATAACGTCATACTGTCAAAACAAGTCAGCAAATTAGATTTGCGAAAATATTATTCTCTCTACGGTGGTATGTGGAACTTATTTTGCAGGGTCGGACACTATCCTCGTATTCAAATTCTTCTGTGATGTATTCGGAGAAGGAACCCGCCTTGCAATGCCGAAGACAATACTACGCGCCGGACTCATCGTCATTGAAGCCTGGTTCAGGGGCTACTGAGGGAGTCCGGGATTAGGGGGTCTCCGGACAGCCGGACTATATCCTTTGGCCGGACTGTTAGACTATGGAGATACAAGATTGAAGACTTCCTCTCGTGTCCGGATAGGACTCTACTTGGCGTGGAAGGCAAGCTAGGCAATAAGGATATGGATATCTCCTTCTTTGTAACCGACCTTGTGTAACCCTAACCCTCTCCGGTGTCTATATAAACCGGAGGGTTTTAGTCCGTAGGACACAACAACCACAACACACAATCATACCATAGGCTAGCTTCTAGGGTTTAGCCTCTCTGATCTCGTGGTAGATCTACTCTTGTACTACCCATATCATCAATATTAATCAAGCAGGACGTAGGGTTTTACCTCAATCAAGAGGGCCCGAACCTGGGTAAAACATTGTGTCCCCTGCCTCCTGTTACCATCCGGCCTAGACACACAGTTCAGGACCCCCTACCCGAGATCCGCCGGTTTTGACACCGACACCAACCTTCAAGGTCGGTGGATGCCTTCCTCCATCACAGAGGAGGACATCAAGAAGTTGAGGGAGGCCAGATATCTGACCGCCGAAATTTCGCATCGGCTGCCTGCACGAGGGCAGGTCGTCCCTACTCCCGAACCCAACGAGAGCGTTGTGTTCATCTCCCACTTCCTCCGAGGACTAGGCCTCGCTCTGGATCCCTTTGTTAGGGGTCTTATGTTCTATTACGGGCTAGATTTTCACGATCTGGCCCCGGATTCCCTTCTTCACATTTCGACATTTATTGTCGTATGCGAGGCCTTCCTCCGCATTACCCCTCACTTTAGCCTGTGGCTCAAGACCTTCGATGTGAAGCCGCAGATGATCGAGGGGCAGCACGCAGCGTGCGGAGGCGCTTCAATAAGCAAAATTGCCGATGCTCCCTGGCCCGAGGGTTACTTCCCAGAGGTGTCCGGATTGTGGCAGCGGGAGTGGTTCTACATCACAGCTCCCCGAAGTGTCAAGTGGGTAGCTGCCCCCGCCTTCCGTTCAGGCCCCCCACCACAACTGATGTCATGGATCAGTAGGGGGCTGAGCTGGGGTCCATCCCAGGATGTGCCAATACTGCAAAGCCGTATCCAAGATCTCTTCGAGAGAGATATTAGTCTGGTTATGGTAGTGCAAGTTATGCTAGTCCGTCAAGTCCAGCCTTGCAAACGCCGGCCCCTTCGCATGTGGGAATTCAACCCGGAAGGACCGCGAGCTATCCAACATTTCCTCAGCATGACGCACGAAGAGATGTACAAATTGTTATTCGGACCACAAATAATGTGTCCGGACATCACTGAGGATGCAGGTCTGAGCTGCAATCGCCCGGATACCCAAGTAAGTAGCCCCGCATCCGAACACACTGTCCGTTTTATTCATAGCAACATTGCCCTAAAAAAGAAAAACCGCTCTTGGTCCAGGATTGGATAGAGAAGGCAAAGTTGATCAGGTGTCCGGCCCCCCTCCCTGAGACCTCACCAAATCCCGTGCTAACCAGGATGCTGGAGATCGCGCCTTATCAAGCGCCCTTGGGAGAAGATAAAGGGGGGGAACAAGGAGGTTAGCGCCTTCGCAAAGGAGGTTAGCTGAGGAGGAGGGACTGAAACTTCCTCTCCCCAGGGAAGGAAGAGGACCGCCTCCGAGGACCCTGAGACAATGGTCTCCAAACGGGGGAAGAAATCTTCGCCGGAGGGTCCTGCCTCGGGGGCTACCCTGGCCGCACTATGCCCTCAAGGGGACCATCCCTCCACCGAGCTGTAAGTAAAAGGGTACTTAATAATGAAAATATCTCGCTTTACTTCTGAGGAAAACAACCGAAACATATATCTTGCAGTTCGAATCTTAGCCCTTCTCAGTAGAGCTCGTCTTCAGGGGATCTTCTTCCAGATATGATGGAGAGTGAAACGCCTCCCCCTACCACACCGCCTCACGAGGCGGGCGACCCCGAGGTGTCGTCGTGGAGGGTTTCTCCTGATCCGGCAAGGCCAGAAGGTAATCCTATGGCCACCCGAAGTCCTCAGTATCCGGCTCTTGAAGAGAGCAATCAAAAGAGTCCGGCACCGTCTGGTGTGCGGTCGGACGTACTGAGGGATCTGCTAGAGCAAGCGGCTATCTCAGAAGAGCACCGCATGTTGATGGGTACGGTGATTGAAAGGTTTTCGTCCGCTGAAAGCGGGTTGCATGAAGCCTTTGTGAGTCTACTGACAAGTTTTGAGGTACGTGAAATGATGTACATTTTTTGATAGTACCGCACATTTTTACATGTGCCCTGTGTAGATAGTAGCCCCTGAGACTCTGGTTGTCGTCGAAAACGGTGGCAAACAGAGGATCATAGTCCCAGGTAATAACTAGAGCGCCTTTATGTGTAGGTGGTTGAAGCTCCGGTGGCTAGCCGGACTGATGGGTTTGCCGAACTAAGGCGGTAGCTGGATGCGGCAGATGCCGACATCGTGCTTGTCAACAAGCGGCTTGACGAGGCACAGGGTCAGTGATTTTTCTGGTGATCGTCACATAGTAAGAGCAGCATGATGCCAGTATCTTTAATATGTTGTGACTGCATATGGAGCTGCCGCCGTGGAGACCCTTCGGGCGGAACTTGCCCAAGCCAAGGAGCACGCGAGGAGCAGCAATGCGGCCGCTTTAAAGGCGGCCGAGGGTTTAAGGGCCGAACAGGCCGCACATTGCAAGAGCACAGAAAAAATTGCCAAGATGGCCGTGGAGTTAAAAGATGCTGTTGACCGTTACCGTCTTCTTGAAGAGGAAAACCGGGCGAAGGCGACGGACCTGGAGAAGGCCCGGGTGGCTGCCAGGGAAGCCCGCTCCAAAATTAGAGCGACGAAGGAGGAGCTGAATCAAGCTGCGGATATCGTTTCTGGGAAGCCCTTCTTGTTGCGGACTAAGTTCGGAGATCCAAAATATGCTCCTCTAGACCGGTTATGGAGTTCTGCGGACGAGTACATGGATTTGGCTGCAAGTGCTGCTGATGCAGCCGAGTACTTCATGGATCAGAAAGGTCCTAAAGTGGAAAAGTTGTTCTGGTCACAGTTTCACGCTCCAGTCCGTCCCCTATTGCTGAATGAGCGATTGACCGGTTGGGCCGAGCTCCATAGATTATCCAAACTTGCCATGAGGTCCGTTGTGGATCATCTGTGGCCAGGAGGGCCAAGGCCGAATAGCTACTTTAGCTTAGTGCAGCAATGCCTTGGTGATGTGCCACGCATCGATGCTGTAAAGAGGTCGGCGTGCATAGAGGGCTCGCGGATGGCCCTTGCCCGTGTCAAAACATACTGGGCGGAGATGGATGCCACCACTGTTGCGGCACAGGGTTCGGCCATAGGCCTAGTGGCCGCCGAGCACTACTTTGAAGAAGTTCTTGAAGGCACTCATTTGATAGAGGCTCAGTGCTCGAAGGATATTATGTTTAAGTGACATGTATTCCCATTGTAAGAACAATGTTTTATTGAATTTATCAAGGCTGTATTTATACTTTTGCCCGAAAGTACTATGATGCCTCTTGTGCGACCGTTTATGTATATATGTATATAACCTGAAAGATGGCAGTCGTCGGCTTCAGCCCCCACGCATATAATGCGGGGGTGTTCGCAGAAGACACATGTTCACACTTGATCCAACGTCTTGGTCCATTAAGGAGGTGATAGCGCAGCGAACTAGGCAATCGGACTATAATGCTTTAACACTTTCACTTAGCCAGAGGAGTTTGACAGTGGGGCTACTATATAGCCCCTGGTGGCTCCGCGCTCATCCGGATTCGGGGCACGTACATGCCTGGCCGGGAAATGACCCTTCGTTAAGGCGGAGGAATCCCGAAGAATCTGCTAGGTCATCGAGTGGTTGACTAGTCTCACGCTATATCATGACAGTCAGTTTTTGGCTTTCTCTGCTGAGGTGCTCATCCGAATGAACCAGGGCATAATCGCAGTAGTTCTCCTGGTGCCACCTTAGCCGATAGAGCGGAATGTAAGGCAGCAAAAAATAGGAGCCGGGCAAACCCAACATTTGACCAAATACATGATTCGGAGCTGATGCATATAAGGCCAAACTCGCGACGCCGAACACTCCCTAAGGTATTCGGTCTTTATGATGTAAACCGGGCCTAAACAGTGCCCTTTGTAATAAGCCCCTGGTGTCCAGGTACATGCAATATTCTGACGTGGCCACATGCCAATACGTCAGCATCCTTCTCAATTGTACTGAGAATCCGAGGGATGTGTATCAACAAGAGACAGTAAAAAAGGTTTACGCAGGGTCTTAATCTAAAAAGAATCCTTGGAACGGGTCCCTGTTGCACGTCTGCGCCTGTGTCTCCTTTGTGCCGTATTCTGGACGGGTGTAGCACGATGGTCATCTGAAAAAGAAAGGAACTTAATTGAAAAGTTGTCGTGCAAAAGGTAGGTTATACTAAATAAACCATGTATAGTTCAAAATGAGTAAAGTTGATCCTAATTGCCACTTGTTTGCGCGCGTTGAGCCCCTTGTATTGTAATAGGGGTGTAGCCATCAAACCTGTATCAATTACATATAGTTGCGCCAGACTCGTGCAACCGCGTCCGTGGTCTTAACGACCTGTCAGATGCTTTAGTTGGTGAGGCCGTTCAGTGTGCGGCTGCCAAGGCAGCCGCATGGTCTTCCGCGCGCAAGGAGTGCTCAATATTTCCACTTACTGTAATGATGCCACGTGGACCGGGCATCTTAAGCATGAGAGAAGCGTAATGCGGTATTGCGTTAATGCGAGCGAAAGCTTCACGTCCGAGTAGTGCTTGATAACCACTTTGGAACGGAGCGATGTGGAACGTTAAATTTTCGCTGCGGAAGTTATCGGGAAAGCCGAATATAACCTCTAGTAGCAGGGAGCCCGTGCAATGGGCCTATGGGCCTGGCGTTACTCCTTTAAAGGTAGTATTGCTGCGGCTAATTTTTGTTGGGTCTATCCCCATTTTGCGGACTGTGTCCTGATATATCAGGTTTAAACTGCTGCCGCCATCCATCAGTACTCGTGTGAAGTGGTATCCATCAATTATTGGGTCTAATACCAAGGCAGCCCATCCTGCACGCTGGATACTTGCCGAGTAATCCCGATGGTCAAAGGTGATCGGCTGGGATGACCAGTGGCAGAGCTCCGCGGTGATAGTCCCTGGGCATGTGTCACTAGGAGTGCCGCTTTGTTTCTCCCCTTTGTTACATGTAACACATTTACTGTTTTGACTTCTGGTGGGAATTTCTTCTGTTCCCCAGTGCTTTGCTTGTGAGGCTCGTCCTCGTCTTCGCTTGGTGTATCCTGCCCCTTATGTTCGGCGTTGAGCTTGCCGGATGATACGTCTCCAACGTATCTATAATTTTTGATTGCTCCATGCTATATTATCTACTGTTTTGGACTATATTGGGCTTTAATTTCCACTTTTATATTATTTTTGGGACTAACCTATTAACCGGAGGCCCAGCCCAGAATTGCTGTTTTTGCCTATTTCAGTGTTTCGGATAAACGGAATATCAAACAGAGTCCAAACGGAATAAAATCTTCGGGAACGTGATTTTCTCACCGAACGTGATCCAGGAGACTTGGACCCTGCTCCAAGGAACAAAAGAGGCGGTCACGAGGGTGGGGGGCGTGCCCCCCCTAGGGCGCGCCCCCTGCCTCGTGGGCCCCTCATTGCTCCTCCGGCGTACTTCTTCCTCCTATATATACACACGTACCCCCAAACGATCAGAACAGGAGCCAAAAACCTAATTCCACCGCCGCAACTTTCTGTATCCACGAGATCCCATCTTGGGGCCTGTTCCGGAGCTTCGTCGGAAGAGGGCCGTCATCACGGAGGGCTTCTACATCATCATAGCCTCTCCGATGAAGTGTGAGTAGTTTACCTCAGACCTTCGGGTCCATAGTTAGTAGCTAGATGGCTTCTTCTCTCTCTTTGAATCTCAATACAAAGTGCTCCCCCTCTCTTGTGGAGATCTATTCGATGTAATCTTCTTTTTGGGTGTGTTTGTTGAGACCAATGAATTGTGGGTTTATGATCAAGTCTATCTATGAATAATATTTGAATCTTCTCTGAATTCTTTTATGTATGATTGGTTATCTTTGCAAGTCTCTTCGAATTATCCGTTTGGTTTGGCCAACTAGATTGGTAGTTCTTGCCATGGGAGAAGTGCTTAGCTTTCGGTTCGATCTTGCGGTGTCCTTACCCAGTGATAGAAGGGGCAGCAAGGCACGTATTATATCGTTGCCATCGAGGATAACAAGATGGGGTTTATTTCATATTGCATGAATTTATCTCTCTACATCATGTCATCTTTCTTAAGGCGTTACTCTGTTTTTAACTTAATACTCTAGGTACATGCTGGATAGCGGTCGATGAGTGGAGTAATAGTAGTAATGCAGAATCGTTTCGATCTACTTGTCACGGACGTGATGCCTATATACATGATCATGCCTAGATATTCTCATAACTATGCTCAATTCTGTCAATTGCTCAACAGTAATTTGTTCACCCACCGTAGAATACTTATGATCTTGAGAGAAGCCACTAGTGAAACCTATGGCCCCCGGGTCTATTCTCATCATATCAATCTCCATTACTTTAATCTTGCTTTGCTTTTTTACTTTGCCATTACTTTTTTACTTTGCATCTTTATACCAAAAATACCAAAAATATTATATCTATCAGATCTCACTCTCGTAAGTGACCATGAAGGGCTTGATAACCCCTAATCGCGTTGGTTGCGAGTAGCTATCGCTTTGTGCAGGT
Organism: Triticum urartu; assembly: GCF_003073215.2. Classification (NCBI taxonomy): domain Eukaryota; kingdom Viridiplantae; phylum Streptophyta; class Magnoliopsida; order Poales; family Poaceae; genus Triticum; species Triticum urartu. Next base: position 527,036,648 of record NC_053028.1, on the reverse strand, counting down.
ACGAGGGACTTGAGCGTGGGCTCCTACTGGATTGACACCTTGGTTCTAAAAAACTGAGGGAAATACTTACGCTACTCTGCTGCATCATCCCTTCCTCTTTAGGGAAAACCAACGCAAGCTCAAGACGTAGCACCAGACTGCTTGAAAACCCAACATTCTCTATGGGTATGATTTGCAGGCTTATCGGGGGTGCTGTGGATCTAACATATTTTATCCAGAATCTTGTTTAGGCTGGACAGTTCGTCTTTGTTGCCTTTGGAGGGAAGCTTTTGTTGACCTGGCCGAGAGCTTCTAAATCCGGCGTTTACCACCATGCTCTTTGGGCTGTCTTCTTTATTCTGGCGCTTGTTTTTGCTGCGTCGTGGTTTCCCGTTTTCGTCCCTGACTACGGATGTACTTGGGTCGCTGGTGCTGCATCGGGCTAACCGGCTATCCTCGCCTGCGCAAAAGCGGGTCATGAGGCTTGTTAATGCTGCCATTGTTCTCAGCTTTTCTTTGGCCGAGGTGTCTGGCAAGCCATTCGTCTCGAACGCTGTGCTTAAAAGCTGCTAAGGCTTCGGCGTCCGGGCAGTCGACTATTTGGTTCTTTTTAGTGAGGAACCTGTTCCTAAGCTTTCAGGCTGACTCTCTGGGCTGTTGAGTTATATGACTCAAATCATCTGCATCCGGTGGTCGGACATAGGTCCCTTGAAAATTTGCCCGAAAAGCGTCTTCGAGCTCTTCCCAGCTTCCAATGGAGTTTTCGGGGGTGGGGGGGGGCTTTTAAGCCAGTGCCGAGCTAGCCCTTTGAGCTTGAGGGGTAAGTACTTGATGGCGTGGAGATCGTCTCCTCGAGCCTTATGGATATGGAGATGTAGTCCTGAATCCAGACCCCAGGGTCTATCGTTCCGTCGTACGCCTCTATGTTTACGGGTTTGAATCCCTCTGGAAATTCGTGGTCCAGCACCTCATCGGTGAAACATAGGGGGTGTGCGGTACCCCTATATTTGGGTGTACCGTGGTGTTGGGATGTTTGTTGTGTTGCATTGCATGCTGGAGCGCGCTTGCGTGGCCCGTAGATGGATCTGGTTGCGTTGTCCTTTTGATGCGAGCCCTCACGCGGATCGCGTACTGGCTTATGTGCGGCGTCGTTTGCCACTCTATGTTGGCCACGAGGTCATCTATCCAACCAGATGGCCATTTTGTTTTTTGATTGCGGGGGATCTAAGGCCTTCTCATCGAATTCAGGTAGCAATTTTTGCTTCGGGTAGCTCTTGGTGTGGCGATTATCGCCGTACTTCACTTCAGTGTTGAGTACTTCACTCCATCTGATTCTGAGTGTGTCTTGTGCAGCCCTGAGCATTTGCTTCTGCTTTTTCAGACCCCTCGTAGTGGCAACACGCCTTTTATGGGTATTCTGTTGCTCCGGGTGCCTGTCCGGTGTGATGTTATCCGGACTGTTATCTTCGACGGAGTCGGGTTGTTCGGTTTGATTCTCCGTGTTGCCGTGGTCGGATGATGGTTCAGTGTCATGTTTGTCGTCCGCTGGCTCGCCTTGCTCAATCGCTGGGTTTAAATGATCGCTGCTTCTGCCGACGCGGGATTTGGAGCGGCGCTTACGCCGCCGCTTTGACTGCTTCTTGAGGGAACAACCCTTCGCTGCGTCCTTCCGTTCTTCGTCGTCATTTTCTTTGGGTGTGTCCACCATGTATACATCATATGATGAAGTGGGCGTCCAGTGCCCTGTGGGCAGTGGTTCCTGTTCATCTCCTGCATCGTCGTCCATATCGTCGATGCCTTCGGAGTCAAAGTCGAGCATGTCAGTTAAATCGTCGACAGTGTCTACTAAGTGGGTGGTGGGTGGGCGGCGAATTTCTTCGTCATCCGCATCCCAATTCTGCCGGACATGGTTTGGCCAGGGCTCTCCTGACAGAGAGAGAGACCTTAATGAGTTCAGTATGTCGCCGAAGGGCGAGTGCTGAAAGATATCCGCGGAGGTGAACTCCATGATCGGCGCCCAGTTGGATTCGATAGGCACGGGCGCAGGCGGTTCGGAGTCCGTGGCTGGGGAAGAATCCGGCAGTTTGGCGTCACGGCTCTCGTGAAGGGTAAGGTCGATACTCGGCTCGATCGCCGATGAGAGTGCGGTCTCCGCGGCGGGCTCTATTCACCTATCACTAGATGGCGCAATTGGCTCTGATTTTAGGGTCGGGGCGGTCGCCGGTGCGATCTCCCGAACACTGTCCGATGGTAGAGCTAAGTCGTGCTCATCATGACCGTGCAGCGCACTCGGCAAGGGCTCGAATCCATCAAAGATCAAGTCCCCATGGATGTCGGCTGTGTAGTTCAAGTTTCCAAATCTGACCTGATAGCCAGGGGCGTAGCTCTCGATCTGCTCTAGATGGCCAAGCGAGTTGGCCCGTAGTGCGGAGCCGCCGTATACAAAGATCTGTCCGGGGAGAAAAGTCTCACCCTGGACTGCATCGCTATCGATGATCGAAGGAGCCATCAAGCCTAGTGATGACGACACAGAGGAACTCTCAATGAAAGCACCAATGTCGGTGTCAAAATCGGTGGATCTCGGGTAGGGGGTCCTGAACTATGCGTCTAAGGCGGATGGTAACAGGAGGCAGGGGACACGATGTTTTACCCAGGTTCGGGCCCTCTTGATGGAGGTAAAACCCTACGTCCTGCTTGATTATTCTTGATAATATGAGTATTACAAGAGTTGATCTACCGCGAGATCGGAGAGGCTAAACCCTAGAAGCTAGCCTATGGTATGATTATATGTTGTCCTACGGACTAAACCCTGCAGTTTATATAGACACCGGAGGGGGCTAGGGTTACACATAGTCGGTTACAAGGAAGGAGATCTACATATCCGTATTGCCAAGCTTTCCTTCCACGCCAAGGAGAGTCCCATCCGGACACGGGACGAAGTCTTCAATCTTGTATCTTCATAGTCCAACAGTCCGGCCAAAGGATATAATCCGGCTGCCCGGATACCCCCTAATCCAGGACTCCCTCAGTAAGCCTGCTGCTGAACCAGCGCTGTCTGAAGAAGATCTCTCGCCCTCCGTGTCTCAACTGCTGCTAGTGATACGTCTCCAACGTATCTATAATTTTTGATTGTTCCATGCTATTATATTATCTGTTTTGGATGTTTATGGCCTTTATTATGCACTTTTATATTATTTTTGGGACTAATCTATTAACCCAGAGCCCAATGCCAGTTTCTGTTTTTTCCTTGTTTCGGTGTTTCGCAGAAAAGGAATATCAAACGGAGTCCAAACGGAATGAAACCTTCGGGAGCGTGATTTTTGGAACGAATGTGATCCAGGAGACTTGGAGTTGAAGTCAAGAAAGCTTCGAGGTGGCCACGAGGCAGGGAGGCGCGCCCCCCACCCTCGTGGGCCCCTCGTGGCTCCCTGATGCCTACTACACAACCTTCTTCTTGTAGACGTTGTTGGGCCTCCAAGTGCAGAGGTTTGTAGGACAGTAGCAAATTTCCCTCAAGTGGATGACCTAAGGTTTATCAATCCGTAGGAGGCGTATGATGAAGATGGTCTCTCTCAAGCAACCCTGCAACCAAATAACAAAGAGTCTCTTGTGTCCCCAACACACCCAATACAATGGTAAATTGTATAGGTGCACTAGTTCGGCGAAGAGAGGGTGATACAAGTGGTATATGGATAGTAGATAAAGGTATTTGTAATCTGAAGTTATAAAAACAGCAAGGTAACTAATGATAAAAGTGAGCGTAAACGGTATTGCAATGCGTTGAAACAAGGCCTAGGGTTCATACTTTCGCTAGTGCAAGTTCCCTCAACAATAATAACACAATTGGATCACATAACTATCCCTCAACATGCAACATAGAGTCACTCGAAAGTCACTAATAGCGGAGAACAAACGAAGAGATTATGGTAGGGTACGAAACCACCTCAAAGTTATTCTTTCCAATCAATCCATTGGGCTATTCCTATAAGTGTCACAAACATCCCTAGAGTTCGTACTAGAATAACACCTTAAGACACAAATCAACCAAAACCCTAATGTCACCTAGATACTCCAATGTCACCTCAAGTATCCGTGGGTATGATTATACGATATGCATCACACAATCTCAGATTCATCTATTCAACCAACACATAGAACCTCAAAGAGTGCCCCAAAGTTTCTACCAGAGAATCACAACGAAAACGTGTGCCAACCCCTATGCATAGGTTCATGGGTGGAACCCGCAAGTTGATCACCAAAACATACATCAAGTGAATCACGTGGTATCCCATTGTCACCACAGATACGCATGACAAGACATACATCAAGTGTTCTCAAATCTTTAAAGACTCAATCCGATAAGATAACTTCAAAGGGGAAACTCAATTCATTACAAGAGAGTAGAGGGGGAAGAAACATCATAGGATCCAACTATAAAAGCAAAGCTCGTGATACATCAAGATCGTATCATCTCAAGAACACGAGAGAGAGAGATCAAACACATAGCTACTAGTACATACCCTCAGCCCCAAGGGAGAACTACTCCCTCCTCGTCATGGAGAGCATCGGGATGATGAAGATGGCCACCGAAGAGGGATTGCCCCCTCCGGCAGGGTGCCGGAACGGGTCTAGATTGGCTTTCGGTGGCTACGGAGGCTTCTGGCGGCGGAACTCCCGATCTATTGTGCTCTCAGATGTTCTTAGGGTATATGGAGATATATAGGTGGAAGAAGTATGTCAGGGGAGCCACGAGGGGCCCACGAGGGTGGAGGGCGCGCCCAGGGGGGTGGGCACGCCCCCTACGTCGTGGCCTCCTTGAAGCTTCCCTTACGTGCACTTCAAGTCTTCTGGGCTTCTTTCCTTCCAAAAATGGGTTCTGTGAAGTTTCAGGACAATTGGACTCCGTTTGGTTTTCCTTTTCTTCGAAACCCTAAAACAAGTAAAAACAGAAATTGGCACTGGGCTCTGGGTTAATAGGTTAGTCCCAAAAATGATATAAAAGTGTATAATAAAGCCCATAAACATTCAAAACAGTAGATAATATAGCATGGAGCAATCAAAAATTATAGATACATTGGAGACGTATCACTCCCTGACTGACTTCTTTCGCCTATATATATCAATATAGCCTAAAACATCGGAGAACAGAATAGATCGGGAGTTCCACCGCCAGAAGCTTCTGTAGCCACCGAAAATCAATCTAGACCCGTTCCGGCACCCTGCCGGAGGGGGGAATCCCTCTCCGATGGCCATCTTCATCATCCCGGCGCTCTCCATGACGAGGAGGGAGCAATTCTCCCTCGGGGCCTAGGGTATGTACCAGTAGCTATGTGTTTGATCTCTCTCTCTCTCTCTCTCGTGTTCTTGAGTTGGCACGATCTTGATGTATCGCGATCTTTGCTATTATATTTGGATCTTATGATGTTTCTCCCCCTCTACTCTCTTGTGATGAATTGAGTTTTCTCATTGAAGTTATCTTATCGGATTGAGTCTTTATTCTTGCATGTGCTTATCTGTGGTGACAATGGGATATCACATGATCCACTTGATGTATGTTTTGGTGATCAACTTGCGAGTTTTGTGACCTCGTGAACTCATGCATAGGGGTTGGCACACGTTTTCGTCTTGACTTTCTGGTAGAAACTTTGGGGCACTCTTTGAAGTTCTTTGTATTGGTTGAATAGATGAATATGAGATTGTGTGATGCATATCGTATAATCATACCCACGGATACTTGAGGTGACATTGGAGTATCTAGGTGACATTAGGGTTTTGGTTGATTTGTGTCTTAAGGTGTTATTCTAGTACGAACTCTATGATAGATTGAACGGAAAGAATAGCTTCGTGTTATTTTACTACGGACTCTTGAATAGATCGATCAGAAAGGATAACTTTGAGGTGGTTTCGTACCCTACCATAATCTCTTCGTTTGTTCTCCGCTATTAGTGACTTTGGAGTGACTCTTTATTGCATGTTGAGGGATAGTTATATGATCCAATTATGTTATTATTGTTGAGAGACCTTGCACTAGTGAAAGTATGAACCCTAGGCCTTGTTTCCTAGCATTGCAATACCGTTTGTGCTCACTTTTATCATTAGTTACCTTGCTGTTTTTATATTTTCATATTACAAAGACCTATATCTACTATCCATATTGCACTTGTATCCCCATCTCTTCGCCGAACTAGTGCACCTATACAATTTACCATTGTATTGGGTGTGTTGGGGACACAAGAGACTCTTTGTTATTTGGTTGCAGGGTTGTTTGAGAGAGACCATCTTCATCCTATGCCTCCCACAGATTGATAAACCTTAGGTCATCCACTTGAGGGAAATTTGCTATTGTCCTACAAACCTCTACACTTGGAGGCCCAACAACGTCTACAAGAAGAAGGTTGCGTAGTAGACATCAAGCTCTTTTCTGGCGCCGTTGCCGGGGAGGCTAGCGCTTGAAGGTATATCTTTAGATCTTGAAACCAAATCTTTTTGTTTCTTGTTTTAGCACTAGTTTAGTTTATAAAATAAAACTACAAAAGAATGGAATTGAGTTTGCCTCACACGCTTCATCTTTTTAATATCTTTCGTGAGAATGATGGAAAGGAAAATTGTGCTCAAGTGCTAGAAGAAGAAGTCTATAAAATGTTTGGCACTAAATCTTTGAATGATGAGCATGATTGCAATGTTATTAGTATGAACTCTTTGAATATCCATAGTACTAATGATGATTGCAGCAGTCATGATGAAACTATCTCTTATAAGCATATCGATTTTTGTGGAGTGCGTAGAGTTTGCAAGTACATACCAAACAGGGAAGATAGATTCCACAAGAGGCATAAGTATTTGGAAACTAAATGGTTGCAAGAAAGGCTAGATGTTTGTGCTAAAAGTTGAAACTTTCTTAGCCGTACTTGTGAACTTTGCAATGAACGTGATCATTTCAGTACCCAATGCAAATTGTTTCATGATCGAATCATGTCCAAAAATTGTGATGACTTGATTTCCCTTGCACATCATAATGAACTTAGTTTGCTTTTGGGTTATGAAGAAATGAAACGTTAAACTAAGCATATTCCAGAATATAACCTTGAGAAATTCCTCGATATTGATCTAGAAGAAATTTATATGTATTGCGGTGAATTGCATTGAAAATCCTTATATTGCCAATTACATAAAGAAAAGAAAACAAATAGAAGATGAAGAGAATACTAATGAAAGGGAAGAGACTTCCCAATATTCTCCTATTATTTCTTATGATGAATCAGGTAACGAGGAGGAGCCTTCTATTCAACCAATCTTATTAATAAGGATCTCCAAAAAGAGGATTGAACCCACACATGATGTGAAGAAGAAAAATAAAATACGGAGAAGTAAAGGTATAAAGGTATCTCTCCCAAATGATGTTGCTCCTATTTCTCATTGTGATGATGATAATTGCTATACTATTTGTGCTATCCATACTATTAATGATGAGAGTGATTATGCTTATGATATGAAAATACCCAAGCTTGGGGATGCTATGTTTGATGAAGATGATATTTTTGAGAATATATTTGCTGCAATTAATGTTTGTCCCAAGCTTGGGGTTGCTACGTTTAATGAAGACGATATTTTTAGTCTGCCAAGTTTTGATATGCAAATTTATAATGATGATAGCATGCCTCCTACTTATGATGATTATATTGATGAAAGTGGGTTTGGAAGAGTGTCAACTTTAGGAAGTAATGATCCCACTATTTTGGAGGATGTTGAATCTTATTATGATAATTATGAAAGTGGATTTGGAGAGTTCATGACTTTATTTAGTGATGATTCCACTATCTTGGAAGAGGTTTCAATCGATTATGATGAGAACAAAGTTGCTACTTATGATAATTATTGTGATGATACATATGCTATAAAAAGTAGTGATGATTATATTTATAAAACTTGTCATGATTATGATTACCATTTTTCTGAACATTACTCTTTTAATGTGGAAACAATTTATAGTATTTGAGTCTCTTATGATACTCCCACTATTCCGATTGAGAAGAATTTTGCTTATGTAGAGAGTAGCAAATTTTCTACGCTTGTAGATCATGAAAAGAATGCTTTAGGTGCTGGTTATATTGTTGAATTCATTAATTATGCTACTAAAATTATTATGAGGGAGGAATATATGATTGTAGGAATTGCAATAATACCAAGTTTCCTCTCTATGTGCTGAAAGTTTTGAAGTTATGCTTGTTTTGCCTTCCTATGCTAGTTGATTATTGTTCCTATAAGTTGTTTGCTCACAAAATCCCTATGCATAGGAAGTGGGTTAGACTTAAATTTGCTAGTCATATTCTTCATGATGCTCTCTTTACGTTACAATTCTTATCTTTTATGTGAGCATCGTTGAAATCATCATGCCTAGCTAGGGGCGTTAAACGATAGCGCTTGTTGGGAGGCAACCCAATTTTATTTTTGCTCCTTGCTTTTTGTTCCTGTTTAGTAATAAATTAATCATCTATCCTCTGTTATGATTGTGTTTTTTATGTTTCAATTAGTTTTTGTGCCAAGTAAAGCCTTTAGGATCTTCTTGGGTGATTGTTATTTGATCTTGCTGTAAAAAACAGAAAGTATGTACTCACGAGAATAATTTTCATTTTTTACCAGAGAGCGATAAAATACCAATTCCAATTGCAGTAGATTAATAAAAAAATTTCCTAGGACTTCCTAATTTATCAGTATTTTTGGAGTTACATAAGTATTCGAAACCTACAGATTACTACAGACTGTTCTGTTTTTGACAGATTCTGTTCTCTATGTGTTGTTTGCTTATTTTGATGAATCTATGAGTAGTATCGGAGGGTATGAACCATAGAGAAGTTTGAATACAGTATATATTACACCAATATGAATTTATAATGAGTTCACAACAATACTTAAGTGGTGATTTATTTTCTTATACTAACGGAGCTTACGAGTTTTCTGTTAAGTTTTGTGTTGTGAAGTTTTCAAGTTTTGGGTGAAAATTCGATGGACTAAGGAATAAGAAGTGGCAAACGCCTAAGCTTGGGGATGCCCAAGGCACCCCAAGGTAAAATCCAAGGACACCAAAAAGCCTAAGCTTGGGGATGCCCCGGAAGGCATCCCCTCTTTCGTCTTCATTCATCGGTAACTTTACTTGGAGAGTCATTTTATTTTCTTTTGTTTTGCTTGATGTTTGAATAAAATACCAAGATCTGAAATTCTTGAATGTTAGAGAGTCTTCATATAGTTTCATAATTATTTGACTACTCACTGATCTTCACTTATATCTTTCGGAGTAGTTTGTTGTTGCTCTAGTGCTTCACTTATATCTTTTTAGAGCACGGTGGTGGTTTTATTTTATAGAAATAGATGTACTCTCATGCGTCACTTATATTATTTTGAGAGTCCTAAACAACATGTTAATTTTCTTTGGTTATGAATTTAGTCCTAATATGATGGGCATCGAAGAGGGATATAATAAAAACTTTCATATAAAGTGCATTGAATACTATGAGAAGTTTGATACCTGATGATTGTTTTGAGATATGAGGATGGTAATATTAGAGTCATGCTAGTGAGTTGTTGTGAATTTGAGAAATACTTGTGTTGAAGTTTTTGATTCCCGTAGCATGCACATATGCTGAACCGTTATGTGATGAAGTCAGACCATGATTTATTTATTGATTGTCTTCCTTATGAGTGGCGGTCGAGGACGAGCGATGGTCTTTTCCTACCAATCTATCCCCCTAGGAGCATGCGCATAATACTTTGCTTTGATAATTAATAGATTTTTTCAATAAGAATGTGAGTTCTTTATGACTAACGTTGAGTCCATGGATTATACGCACTCTCACCCTTCCACCATTGCTAGCCTCTCTAATACCCCGCACCTTTTGCCGGTATTATACACCTACCATATCCTTCCTCAAAACAGCCACCATACCTACCTATCATGTCATTTCCATAGCCATTCCGAGATATATTGCCATGCAACTTTCCACAGTTCCGTTTATTATGACACGCTTCATCATTGTCATATTGCTTTGCATGATCATGTAGTTGACATCGTATTTGTGGCAAAGCCACCTTCATAATTTTTCATACATGTCACTCTTGAATCATTGCACATCCTGGTACACCGCCGGAGGCATTCACATAGAGTCATATTTTGTTCTAAGTATCGAGTTGTAACTCTTGAGTTGTAAGTAAATAAAAGTGTGATGATCTTCATTATTAGAGCATTGTCCTAGTGAGGAAAGGATGATGGAGACTATGATTCCCCCACAAGTCGGGATGAGACTCCGGACGAAAAATAAAAAAAGAGAAAAAAGAGGCCATAAAAAAGGGAGAAGTCCCAAAAAAACAAAAAACAAAAAAATGAGAGAAAAAGAGAGAAGGGACAATGCTACTATCTTTTTACCACACTTGTGCTTCAAAGTAGCACCATGATCTTCATGATAGAGAGTTTCCTATGTTGTCACTTTCATATACTTGTGGGAATTTTTCATTATAGAACTTGGCTTGTATATTCCAATGATGGGCTTCCTCAAAATGCCCTAGGTCTTCGTGAGCAAGCGAGTTGGATGCACACCCACTTAGTTTCCGTTTGAGCTTTCATTCACTTATAGCTCTAGTGCATCCGTTGCATGGCAATCCCTACTCACTCACATTGACATCTATTGATGGGAATCTCCATAGCCCATTGATACGCCTAGTTGATGTGAGACTATCTTGTCCTTTTTGTCTTCTCCACAACCACCATTCTATTCCACCTATAGTGCTATGTCCATGGCTCACGCTCATGTATTGCGTGAAGATTGAAAAAGTTTGAGAACATCAAAAGTATGAAACAATTGCTTGGCTTGTCATCAGGGTTGTGCATGATTTAAATATTTTGTGTGATGAAGATAGAGCATAGCCAGACTATATGATTTTGTAGGGATAGCTTTCTTTGGACATGTTATTTTAAGGAGACATGATTGCTTTATTAGTATGCTTGAAGTATTATTATTTTTATGTCAATATTAAAATTTTGTCGTGAACCTTATGGATCTGAACATTCATGCCACAATAAAGAATTACTTAGAGAAATATGTTAGGTAGCATTCCACATCAAAAATTCTGTTTTTATCATTTACCTACTCGAGGACGAGCAGGAATTAAGCTTGGGGATGCTGATATGCCTCCAACGTATCTATAATTTTTGATTGTTCCATGCTATTATATTATCTGTTTTGGATGTTTATGGGCTTTATTATGCACTTTTATATTATTTTTGGGACTAACCTATTAACCTAGAGCCCAATGCCAGTTTCTGTTTTTTCCTTGTTTCAGTGTTTCGCAGAAAAGGAATATCAAACGGAGTATAAACGGAATGAAACCTTCGGGAGCATGATTTTTGGAATGAACGTGATCCAGGAGACTTGGAGTTGAAGTCAAGGAAGCTTCGAGGTGGCCAAGAGGCAGGGAGGCACGCCTGCCCCTTGGGTGCGCCCCCACCCTCATGGGCCCCTCGTGGCTCCCCTGACCGACTTCTTTCGCCTATATATATCAACTAGCAAAAGAGCCCGTGCGTTGCAATGGGAGAGAAAACATAACACACGCTCTTAACTCAACAACCATCACTCAAGACCACAATAGGTACATCTCCTTTATTTTTGCGAGGCATCATATTTGTGTTGCCGCTTATCCTCCTTCTCACCCTCACCGGCGATGGCCTCGGTGTTCACACAAAACAACAAAAAACGTGTGTTGAATATGGTTAATCCTAAGACGTCTCTCTCTCCCTCTCTCACCCCTCTCCCTCTCCCTCTCTCTCTCTCTCGCTTTCTCTCACTCTCGCGATGAGAAATCTGTTCTTTTCCCTGCGACCTTTTTCAGAGGTATGCATGTGTAGTTATCGACGTTTTCTTTTCCCGATATGGTTATAGTGGGGTGTTTATTTGCAATCTGGATAGCCGCCGGTATGAAAAAAATGGATCTTGCGCTATAAATTATAAGTTTGCTTCCATAACAATATTTTAAAAATATTTAACAGGTAAAATTAACATCATATTTAGATTCCACACATTTTTCTAATAAAATCTCATATATAATATGTTAAAATCGAAGTTATGGTTTAAAAGATACATATAATTTAGAAAATCATTTGGTTTGACTCAAATATATTTCAAAATAATATTTAAAAATACTTAACAAGTAAAAATAATTTCATATTCATATTCTACATATTTTTCTAATCAAATTTCATATATAAGATGTTCAAATCGAAGTTACGTTTAAAAGATATGGATGATCTAAAAAGCATTTGTTTGACTTAAATATGATCCGCGGATGAATTACCTACTTAAATCCGCACGGCAGGTTGATTTGAAGAAAAGACAGGGACTTTTGTGTAAAATATGAAAATAACGATTCGTTTTAACATAAAACAGGATTGCGGGTTGAATTCCCCGAAATAGAGAGACTTTTCTGAAAAATGCCATGATGGACGAAAGAAACCCAATTTGCTTTATTATTAGGTAAAGATATACCCTAAAAACATCGGAGAACAGAATAGATCGGGAGTTCCGCCGCCAGAAGCCTCTTTAGCCACCTAAAACCAATCTAGACCCGTTCCGGTACCTTGCCGGAGGGGGGAATCCCTCTCTCGTGGCCATCTTCATCATCCCGGCGCTCTCCATGACGAGGAGGGAGTAGTTCTCGCTCGGGGCCTAGGGTATGTACCAGTAGCTATGTGTTTGATCTCTCTCTCTCTCTCTCGTGTTCTTGAGTCGGCACGATCTTGATGTATCATGAGATTTGCTATTATATTTGGATCTTATGATGTTTCTCCCCCTCTACTCTCTTGTGATGAATTGAGTTTTCCCTTTGAAGTTATCTTATCGGATTGAGTCTTTAAGGATTTGAGAGCACTTGATGTATGTCTTGCATGTGCTTATCTGTGGTGACAATGGGATATCACGTGATGCACTTGATGTATGTTTTGGTGATCAACTTGCGAGTTTCGCGACCTCGTGAACTTATGCATAGGGGTTGGCACACGTTTTCGTCTTGACTCTCCGGTAGAAACTTTGGGGCACTCTTTGAAGTTCTTTGTGTTGGTTGAATAGATGAATCTGAGATTGTGTGATGCATATCGTATAATCATACCCACAGATACTTGAGGTGACATTGGAGTATCTAGGTGACATTAGGGTTTTGGTTGATTTGTGTCTTAAGGTGTTATTCTAGTACGAACTCTATGATAGATTGAACGGAAAGAATAGCTTCGTGTTATTTTACTACGAACTCTTGAATAGATCGATCAGAAAGGATAACTTTGAGGTGGTTTCATACCCTACCATAATCTCTTCGTTTGTTCTTTGCTATTAGTGACTTTGGAGTGATTCTTTGTTGCATGTTGAGGGATAGTTATATGATCCAATTATGTTATTATTGTTGAGAGAACTTGTACTAGTGAAAGTATGAACCCTAGGCCTTGTTTCCTAGCATTGCAATACCGTTTGTGCTCACTTTTATCATTAGTTACCTTGCTGTTTTTATATTTTCAGATTACAAAAACCTATATCTACTATCCATATTGCACTTGTATCACCATCTCTTCACCGAACTAGTGCACCTATACAATTTACCATTGTATTGGGTGTGTTGGGGACACAAGAGACTCTCTGTTATTTGGTTGCAGGGTTGTTTGAGAGAGACCATCTTCATCCTATGCCTCCCACGGATTGATAAACCTTAGGTCATCCACTTGAGGGAAATTTGCTACTATCCTACAAACCTCTGCACTTGGAGGCCCAACAACGTCTACAAGAAGAAGGTTGCGTAGTATACATCACTGGCGATTCACCTTCAACCGGGATAGCTGCCAACCGAGATGCTGCAGCGATCATATTATCCAAAGGGTTTGAATAATGACCCGGTGGCGTCGGCACATGCTGTGGCAGGTTATTATTCTAACGAGGTGGATCTATCATGCGCGGCTGGACCGGCATCCCCGTCCCAGGTGCCTCGGTCTGGTTTACCCCCGCCGGGTTACTGGTTCCTGCTCCTGGCGTGTTAAAAAGATTCCTTGCCTCGTAAACCGACGGTAGACCGGTCTGATGCCTTCTCATCATGACATCGTTTGAAGCATTCTGATCCAACATGAGCCGGTAAGACTCCGCCTGAATCCATTGTGACTGGGCATCCAAAGCGGTCCGCTCCTCGGCCAACCTGGTACTTTCGACATTTAACTCCTCCTTGGCCTGCGCTATCTCATCATGCAGTTTTGTGATCGCCGCATTGTGCTGATCTTGATCCGCCGGGTTAACCATTGTTGTTAACAATGTCGTCAGTTTATCCAGCAAATCAGTTAAAGCCTGAGCCGGCGGGCGCTCAGGGACTCCTACCCCGGCAGCCGCAGCCGCCCCAGATCTGGAAACCAGCTCCGCCGCAGTTGATGAGTGTTGTACGGGCTGTGTACCGGTCATGAAAATTGCAACTCGATTCGGCGGCCCACGAGGGTCCGGAATACTGTCGCCATTGGAACAACCCCCAAGCCGGCCATCTGACAGTTGATACAAAGACTGTGTCTCACCGGTGGATGACTCGTCATCAAAATAAACGACGGTCTCATCACCAGATGCTAGCCTATCTTCAGATTCCACTCCATGGATAAATCCCATGAAGGCACGGTTCATGTCAGGCCGTACCCGGGCGGGTCTCGCACGCTGAGCCGTCTCGACGATGTCGGTGTAGATGTTCGGCTCAGGGCCCGCTTCGCCGATCTTGCCGATGAAGACGTGGATTCCGCCAAAGGGGACCCGGTACCCTTACTCAATTGAGCCGGCCTCGGGGCTCCAGCCTGCGTCGTCGATGTAGAGCTTGCCGCATCGACTCTTGGTCATCCGGCCCACGGCGTATCCCTTGATCCCTTAGAAGCTGCCCTTTAAGAACTCGAAACCATCGTGCGACAGCCCCAAAGTGGGCGCCAACTGTTGTGGAATTGTCACGGCAGATGTCCTAGTGTGAGGACTTAGTCATGGAGCCATCGCATTGAGGTTAACTTAAAGGGGTTAAACAGGACAAAGGACACGGAGAGTTTATACTGGTTCGGCCCCTTACGATGAAGGTAAAAGCCTAGTCCAGTTTGTAGTTGGTATTGCTAGAGTTTCGACGAGCATGGAGCGAATATGCTTGACCCGGCTCTCGATCTATTGTTTCTTGTCCTAAGCCGCCGCTAGGTCGTTCCCTTATATACACGGGTAGACGCCCTGCGACCCTCAGAGTCCCAACCGGCTTATACGACGTATCCGGCTCGGTGACCTTTTACATATGCCTTACAGTACAAGTTTACATATATGGCGGTTCATACTCATGGGCTTTAAGCCGCGTTTGGGTCTGGGCCCTCTACTAAGCCTATCTATGAATCGCCATGTGACCTTGGGCTTCATTGTGGTAAATCTTCATAGGGTTGACCCGGCCCCTCCTGGGTGGGTCATACCTAATAGTCATATCCCCAACACCCCCATCCTTGCTAGCCAAAAATTCCGCACCAAGTAGAGATACTACTTGTGCATCAAAAAACCCTTAAACCCAAATCTTATTTTCAAGAGTCTGCCATACCTACCTAGGGATTGAATAAGATCCTTCAAGTAAGTTGTCATCGGTGTAATAAGGCAATAAAAATTGCTTCTAAAAGTGTGAGATCATTTAGTGTAAGAGAAAATTGAGTGTTGTATGAACTGGTGATGGTGAAGAATAAAAGTGACAGACTGCATAATAAAGGTTGCCATCACAAGGGGCAATACAATATGACATTCTTTTGCAATAAAGGGTTGATCATACAAACAAATAAGCGCATGGCAACCTCTGGTTCCCTCTGCGAAGGGCATACCCTTTACTTTTATGTATTTACTTTTATGCAAAGAGTCAAAGTTTTTCTCTCTATTCCTTTATATTTTTCTCTTTTGGCAAGCATCATGTGGTGAGGAAAGATCTAGGCACATATATCCAGGTGGATATGGGTAACATGAGTTATTATTGTTGACATCACCGTTGAGGTGAATACGTTGGGAGGAGAAATTATAAGCCCCTATCTTTCTATGTGTCCGGTTGAAATGTTTTGCTCATGTGTATGCGGTGAGTGTTAGCAATCATAGAAGACTATATGATGGTTGAGTATGTGGAGCTCTTACTTAAACTCTGTTGAATAAGTAGAATTACAATTGCTTGGTGACTGATAACATAGGTTGTTGAGTTTCAAGAGAATTCATTGTTTGAACCTTAACATGTGAATTGGTTGCTACTATAACATGAGAGGTTTTATAAGAAAGAATTGTTGTTATGATGCTAGGAAAAGTGATTGAAATTGTCATTGATCAAACTTGTGCACTTTGCTAGCATTCACACTTCATAAATGATTTCTTTTACCATTTACCTACTTGAGGACGAGTAGGAATTAAGCTTGGGGATGCTGATACGTCTCCAACGTATCTATAATTTATGAAGTATTCATGTTGTTTTATTATCATTCTTGGATGTTTTACAATCAGTTTATAGCAACTTTATATAATTTTTTGGTAGTAACCTATTGACCCAGTGCCCAGTGCCAGTTGCTATTTTTTCCTTGTTTTTACATCACAGGAAATCAATATCAAACGGAGTCCAAACACCGCGAAACTTTTTGTGGATTTTTTATGGACTAGAAGACCACCAGTGGGCCAAAGAAGCACCTGGGGGTGCCCCGAGGGGGCACAACCCACCAGGGCGTGCCTGGGGGCCAGGGGCGCCCAGGTGGGTTGTGCTCACCTCGTTGGCCTCTCGTACCCCCTCTTTGCACAAATTCCCAAATATTCCGAAACCCTACGGGGTTAACCCTAGATCAGAAGTTCCGCCGCCGCAAGGCTCTGTAGCCACCGAAAACCAATCTAGACCCTTTCCGGCACCCTGCCAGAGGGGGGAATCATCACCGGTGGCCATCTTCATCATCCCGGCGGCCACCATGATGAGGAGGGAGTAGTCCACTGATGTCACTTGAAGCTACGTCGGTATTTCCCCAAAGAGGAAGGGATGATGCAGCACAACGACGGTAGGTATTTCCCCTAGATATGAAACCAAGGTTATCGAACCAGTAGGAGAACCAAGCAACACAAAGTAAACAACACCTGCACACAAATAACAAATACTCGCAACCCGACGTGTAAAAGGGGTTGTCAATCCCTTTCGGGTAGCGGCGCCAGAAATTGGCAAACGGACGTGAGAGAGTTGTAAATATTGATAGATCGAACGCCAAATAAAATAAATTGCAGCAAGGTATTTTTGTATTTTTGGTTTAATAGATCTGAAAATAAAATCAAGGAAAAAGTAGATCGCAAAGGCAAATATATGAGAAAAAGACCCGGGGGGCGTAGGTTTTACTAGTGGCTTCTCTCGAGAAAAATAGCAAATGGTGGGTGAACAAATTACTATTGGGCAATTGATAAAACTTTAAATACTCATGACGATATCTAGGCAATGATCATTACATAGGCATCACGTCCAAGATTAGTAGACCGACTCCTGCCTGCATCTACTACTATTACTCCATACATCGACCGCTATCCAACATGCATCTAGTGTATTGAGTTCATGGAGAAACGGAGTAATGCAATAAGAACGATGCCATGATATAGACAAGATCTATTTATGTAGAGATAGACCCCATCATTTTATCCTTAGTAGCAACGATACATACGTGCGGTTTCCTTTCTGTCAATGCACTGGTATGCGTCGGTCCCAAACAAGCGGTTTTTGACCCCTTTCCACGACGACATTTGGAATTGTCGCCAAGTGAGTGTGGGCGATAGGGAGGTCCTTCCCACACGACCCAGAAACTGTCGGGGATATGCCCTCCTGGCACACACGCTCGGCAAAATGAGGTCGTGTGCGACCAGCGAGCGCTCAAATACGGAAATACGTACAATAGATCTAAAAAAATACAATTATATGGCAAAATTGTTTTCGGTCGCAAGTACATCCCTCAGAGCCAGTCCCCGCTAAATGTTTCCGTTCGTATGTACATCCCACACAATCGCTCCAAGAAAAACGTTTCCGTTCACAGGTACATCACACACAATTTTTCCCGTTAAATCATTTGCGTTATTGAATGTACCACACACGGTCCGTAGAAGAAAATGTGTGGCAAAGGCTGTCGATCACACACAGTTTTTATGTGGTAAATGTTCTCTCAAGGTGGCCTAACGCAAAATGTTTTCAAGAGAAAGTCGTGTGTGATTGTTCATTGATCCAACACGGCTTATTCCTAGAAACTGTGTGTGTTGCCTGAGGTCATCGCCCACGGTATTTTTTCAACAACCGTTTGCAGTAGCAAAACCCAATTAGCAGGCTAATTTCCCTATTATTAATAATCCATTTATTAATCTAATTGACATTCATATTAAGCACATAATATATTTCATTTCCATATTAAGGAAGCAGAATTTCATAATTGAAATACATCAGAGTACAACATGATATAGCTTCAGCACTCAGCTACCCCATTACACAACTGCACCAGCACCAAGTTTCACATGCAACATGTAGAACCTTTCGAAATTAGCATCATAGACGGTATATAGACATATGCATCTCATCTGAAAACTGTTGAAGCAGAAGGCGAATATTGAGCCTTCATTCATGTTGAAGGTCTTTGCAACTTTAGGCCAGTGCTTGTGGATGATTGACCACCCGTCCTTCGTCCTCTTCAGGAACACTTCAATATTGAACCATGGGTGTTATATGAAAACTTTCCTCGCCTCCTGACCATAGAGGTGGGTGAGAGGTAATCATCAATGAACTGCTTTGGAAAGGCCTGAAAACAAGGATGTGCATAAATATCTTCTCTATATTGGAAATGGGGCAAAGGAATAAAAAATGCAAGGTATAATAGTTAGTGCCATCTTGTAGTGAACTGATGTCACTGGTGCGCGTCGGTCCTAAACAAACGGTTTTTAACCCCTTTCCGCGATGGCATATGGAACCGTCTCCAAGTGAGTGTGGGCGATAGGGGGCCCTTCCCACACGATCCAGAAACCGTCAGGGATAGGGAGCCCTTGATGCATACAGTTGTCCCTATATAACCGTTTCTGATATCTTGAATATCCCAGACGCTTCGTCCTTGCCACTCGTTTGTGCTCGCATTTGATAACCCATAAGTATAGGGGATCGCAATAGTTTTCGATAAGTAAGAGTGTCGAACCCAACGAGGAGCTAAAGGCAGAACAAATATTCCCTCAAGTTGTATCGACCACCGATACAACTCTACGCACGCTTGATGTTCGCTTTACCTAGAACAAGTATGAAACTAGAAGTACTTTGTAGGTGTTTTTGGATAGGTTTGCAAGATAATAAAGAGCACGTAAATAAAAAGTAGGGGCTGTTTAGGTAAAGACACAACTAAGTTAGTTTTAGTAAAGAGCTTTTTGTTACGAGAAAGTTATTTGTCCCTAGGCAATCGATAACTAGACCGGTAATCATTATTGCAATTTTATATGAGGGAGAGGCATAAGCTAACATACTTTCTCTACTTGGATCATATGCACTTATGATTGGAACTCTAGCAAGCATCCGCAACTACTAAAGATCATTAAGGTAAAACCCAACCATAGCATTAAAGTATCAATTCCTCTTTATCCCATACGCAAACAACCTACTTACTCGGGTCTGTGCTTCTGTCACTCACGCCACCCACCATAAGCAAATCATGAACATATTGCAAACCCTACAGCGGGAATCCCTCACACTTGCGCGACACGGAGAGCACCATAGGACATCACCAATAATAAAACAAGCAACTCAAACCAATCTTGATCATCAAATAACCCATAGGACAAAACGGATCTACTCAAACATCATAGGATAGCCATACATCATTGGGAAATAATATATAGCATTGAGCACCATGTTTAAGTAGAGATTACAACGGGTAAGAGAGAGGTTACACCACTGCATAGAGGGGGGAAGAGTTGGTGATGATGGCGGTGAAGTTGTTGGTGAAGATTGCGGTGATGATGGTGGCCCCCGGTGGCACTCCGGCGCCACTGGAAGCGAGGGGGAGAGAGCCCCCTCCTTCTTCTTCTTCCTTGACCTCCTTGTTGGTGTCAAAACCTTCGGATCTCGGGTAGGGGGTCCCGAACTGTGCGTCTAAGGTGGATGGTAACAAGAGGTGGGGGACACAATGTTTACCCAGGTTTGGGCCCTCTCGATGGAGGTAATACCCTACTTCCTGCTTGATTGATCTTGATGATATGAGTATTACAAGATTTGATCTACCAAGAGATCGGAGAGGCTAAACCCTAGAAGCTAGCCTATGGTATGATTGTTGTTGTCCTACAGACTAAAACCCTCCGATTTATATAGACGCCGGAGGGGCTAGGGTTACACAGAGTCGGTTACAAGGGAGGAGATCTACATATCCGAATCGCCAAGCTTGCCTTCCATGCAAAGGAGAGTCCCACTCGGACACGGGACGAAGTCTTCAATCTTGTATCTTCATAGTCCAACAGTCCGGCCAAGGGATATAGTCTGGCTGTCCGAGGACCCCCTAATCTAGGACTCCCTCAGTAGCCCCTGAACCAGGCTTCAATGACGACGAGTTCGGCGCGCAGATTGTCTTCAGCATTGCAAGACGGGTTCCTCCTCCGAATACTCCATAGAGGATTTTGAGCACAAGGATAGTGTCCGGCTCTACAAAACAAATTCCACATACCACCGTAGAGAGTACAATATTTCCACAAATCTAATCTGCTGACAACTTTACATAATGTGACATCATGATACGTCTCCAATGTATCTATAATTTTTGATTGTTCCATGCTATTATATTATCAACCTTGGATGTTTTATATGCATTTATATGCTATTTTATATGATTTTTGGGACTAACCTATTAACCCAGAGCCCAGTGCCAGTTTCTGTTTTTTCCTTGTTTTAGAATATCGCAGAAAAGGAAAATCAAACGGAGTCCAATTGACCTGAAACTTCACGGAACTTATTTTTGGATCAGAAGAAGCCCAGAAGACTTAGAGTGCGCGTAAGGGGGTTAACGAGGAAGCCACGAGGCAGGGGGCGCGCCCACCCCCCTAGGCGCGCCCTCCACCCTCGTGGCCCCCCTAACGTACTTCTTATGCTTATATATCTCCATATACCCTAAAACGATCGGGGAGCACAATAGATCGGGAGTTCCGCCGCCAGAAGCCTCCGTAGCCACCGAAAGCCAATCTAGACCCATTCCGGCACCCTGCCGGAGGGGCAATCCCTCTCCGGTGGCCATCTTCATCATCCCAGTGCTCTCTATGACGAGGAGGGAGTAGTTCTCCCTCGGGGCTGAGGGTATGTACCAGTAGCTATGTGTTTGATCTCTCTCTCTCTCATGTTCTTGAGGTGATACGATCTTGATGTATCGCGAGCTTTGCTATCATATTTGGATCCTATGATGTTTCTTCTGAAGGAAATATGCCCTAGAGGCAATAATAAAGTTATTATTTATTTCCTTATAATCATGATAAATGCTTATTATTCATGCTAGAATTGTATTAACCGGAAACATAATACATGTGTGAATACATAGACAAACAAAGTGTCACTAGTATGCCTCTACTTGACTAGCTCGTTAATCAAAGATGGTTATGTTTCCTGACCATGAACAATGAGTTGTTATTTCATTAACGAGGTCACATCATTAGTTGAATGATCTGATTGACATGACCCATTCCATTAGCTTAGCACCCGATCGTTTAGTATGTTGCTATTGCTTTCTTCATGACTTATACATGTTCCTATGACTATGAGATTATGCAACTCCCGTTTACCGGAGGAACACTTTGGGTGCTACCAAACGTCACAACGTAACTGGGTGATTATAAAGGAGCATTACAGGTGTCTCCAAAGGTAGATGTTGGGTTGGCGTATTTCGAGATTAGGATTTGTCACTCCGATTGTCGGAGAGGTATCTCTGGGCCCTCTCGGTAATGCACATCACATAAGCCTTGCAAGCATTAAAACTAATGAGTTAGTTGTGAGATGATGTATTACGGAACGAGTAAAGAGACTTGCCGGTAACGAGATTGAACTAGGTATTGGATACCGACGATCGAATCTCGGGCAAGTAACATACCGATGACAAAGGGAACAACGTATGTTGTTATGCGGTCTGACCGATAAAGATCTTCGTAGAATATGTAGGAGCCAATATGGGCATCCAGGTCCTGCTATTGGTTATTGACCGGAGACGTGTCTCGGTCATGTCTACATTGTTCTCGAACCCGTAGGGTCCGCACGCTTAAGGTTACGATGACAGTTATATTATGAGTTTATGAATTTTGATGTACCGAAGGTTGTTCGGAGTCCCGGATATGATCATGGACATGACGAGGAGTCTCGAAATGGTCTAGACGTAAAGATTGATATATTGGAAGCCTATGTTTGGATATCGGAAGTGTTCCGGGTGAAATCGGGATTTTACCGGAATACCGGGAGGGTTACCGGAACCCCCCGGGAGCTATATGGGCCATAGTGGGCCTTAGTGGAAAAGAGAAGGGGCTGCCCTAGATGGGCTGCGCGCCTCCCCCTTCCCCTAGTCCTATTAGGACTAGGAGAGGTGGCCGGCCCCCTCCTCCTCTTTTCCCCCTCCGCGAATCCTATTCCGACTAGGATTGGGGGGGGATCCTACTCCCAGAGGGAGTAGGACTCTCTTGCGCCCTCCTCCTTGGCCGGCCAGCCTCCCCCCCTCTACTCCTTTATATACGGAGGTAGGGGGCACCTCTAGACACACAAGTTGATCCACGTGATCTATTCCTTAGCCGTGTGCGGTGCCCCCTGCCACCATATTCCTCGATAATACTGTAGCGGAGTTTAGGCGAAGCCCTGCTGCTGTAGTACATCAAGATCGTCACCACGCCGTCGTGCTGACGGAACTCTTCCCCGACACTTTGCTGGATCGGAGTCCGGGGATCGTCATCGAGCTGAATGTGTGCTCGAACTCGGAGGTGCCGTAGTTTCGGTGCTTGATCGGTTGGATCGTAAAGACGTACGACTACTTCCTCTACGTCGTGTCAGCGCTTCCGCAGTCAGTCTGCGTTGGGTACGTAGACAACACTCTCCCCTCTCATTGCTATGCATCACATGATCTTGCGTGTGCGTAGGAATTTTTTTGAAATTACTACGAAACCCAACAGTGGCATCCGAGCCTAGGTTATTTATGTTGATGTTATATGCACGAGTAGAACACAAGTGAGTTGTGGACGATACAAGTCATACTGCCTACCAGCATGTCATACTTTGGTTCGGCGGTATTGTTGGACGAGACGACCCGGACCAACCTTACGCGTACGCTTATGCGAGACTGGTTCCCTCGACGTGCTTTGCACATAGATGGCTTGCGGGCGACTGTCTCTCCAACTTTAGTTGAACCAAGTATGGCTACGCCCGGTCCTTGCGAAGGTTAAAACGGAGTCTATTTGACAAACTATCGTTGTGGTTTTGATGCGTAGGTGAGATTGGTTCTTACTTAAGCCCGTAGCAGCCACGTAAAACTTGCAACAACAAAGTAGAGGACGTCTAACTTGTTTTTGCAGGGCATGTTGTGATGTGATATGGTCAAGGCATGATGCTGAATTTTATTGTATGAGATGATCATGTTTTGTAACCAAGTTATCGGCAACTGGCAGGAGCCATATGGTTGTCGCTTTATTGTATGCAATGCAATCACGATGTAATGCTTTACTTTATTACTAAACGGTAGTGATAGTTGTGGAAGCATAAGATTGGCGAGACGACAACGATGCTACGATGGAGATCAAGGTGTCGCGCCGGTGACGATGGTGATCATGACAGTGCTTCGGAGATGGAGATCACAAGCACAAGATGATGATGGCCACATCATATCACTTAAATTGATTGCATGTGATGTTTATCCTTTTATGCATCTTATCTTGCTTTGATTGACGGTAGCATTATAAGATGATCTCTCACTAAAATTATCAAGAAGTGTTCTCCCTGAGTATGCACCGTTGCCAAAGTTCGTCGTGCCCAGACACCATGTGATGATCGGGTGTGATAAGCTCTACGTCCATCTACAACGGGTGCAAGCCAGTTTTTGCACAAGCAGAATACTCAGGTTAAACTTGACGAGCCTAGCATATGCAGATATGGCCTCGGAACACGGAGACCGAAAGGTCGAGCGTGAATCATATAGTAGATATGATCAACATAAACGATGTTCACCATTGAAAACTACTCCATCTCACGTGATGATCGGTTATGGTTTAGTTGATTTGGATCACGTAATCACTTAGAAGATTAGAGGGATGTCTATCTAAGTGGGAGTTCTTTTGTAATATGATTAATTGAACTTAAATTTATCATGAACTTAGTCCCTGATAGTATCTTGCTTGTTTATGTTGATTGTAGATAGATGGCTCGTGCTGTTGTTCCGTTGAATTTTAATGCGTTCCTTGAGAAAGCAAAGTTGAAAGATGATGGTAGCAATTACACGGTCTGGGTCCGTAACTTGAGGATTATCCTCATTGCTGCACAGAAGAATTACGTCCTAGAAGCACCGCTGGGTGCCAGGCCTGCTGCTGGAGAAACACCAGATGTTATGAACGTCTGGCAGAGCAAAGCTGATGACTACTCGATAGTTTAGTGTGCCATGCTTTACGGCTTAGAATCGGGACTTCAACGACGTTTTGAACGTCATGGAGCATATGAGATGTTCTAGGAGTTGAAGTTAATATTTCAAGCAAATGCCCGAATTGAGAGATATGAAGTCTCCAATAAGTTCTATAGCTGCAAGATGGAGGAGAACAGTTCTGTTAGTGAGCATATACTCAAAATGTCTGGGTATAATAATCACTTGATTCAATTGGGAGTTAATCTTCCGGATGATTGCGTCATTGACAGAATTCTCCAATCACTGCCACCGAGCTACAAGAGCTTCGTGATGAACTATAATATGCAAGGGATGAACAAGACTATTCCCGAGCTCTTCGCAATGCTGAAAGCTGCGGAGGTAGAAATCAAGAAGGAGCATCAAGTGTTGATGGTTAACAAGACCACTAGTTTCAAGAAAAAGGGCAAAGGGAAGAAGAAGGGGAACTTCAAGAAGAACGGCAAGCAAGTTGCTACTCAAAGAGAAGAAACCCAAGTCTGGACCTAAGCCTGAAACTGAGTGCTTCTACTGCAAGCAGACTGGTCACTGGAAGCGGAACTGCCCCAAGTATTTGGCGGATAAGAAGGATGGCAAGGTGAACAAAGGTATATGTGATATACATGTTATTGATGTGTACCTTACTAGAGCTCGCAGTAGCACCTGGGTATTTGATACTGGTTCTGTTGCTAATATTTGCAACTCGAAACAGGGACTACGGAATAAGCGGGCACTGGCAAAGGACGAGGTGACGATGCGCGTGGGAAACGGTTCCAAAGTCGACGTGATCGCGGTCGGCACGCTACCTCTACATCTACCTTCGGGATTAATATTAGACCTAAATAATTGTTATTTGGTGCCAGCGTTGAGCATGAACATTATATCTGGATCTTGTTTAATGCGAGACGGTTATTCATTTAAATCAGAGAATAATGGTTGTTCTATTTATATGAGTAATATCTTTTATGGTCATGCACCCTTGAAGAGTGGTCTATT
The DNA here is from genome assembly GCF_003073215.2 of Triticum urartu. Taxonomy (NCBI): domain Eukaryota; kingdom Viridiplantae; phylum Streptophyta; class Magnoliopsida; order Poales; family Poaceae; genus Triticum; species Triticum urartu. The sequence goes on along the minus strand of NC_053028.1, from coordinate 527,011,006 downwards.
CTTATTGAATCTCGATAGTAGTAATACACATATTCATAATGTTGAAGCCAAAAGATGCAGAGTTGATAATGAAAGTGCAACTTATTTGTGGCACTGTCGTTTAGGTCATATCGGTATAAAGCGCATGAAGAAACTCCATACTGATGGACTTTTAGAACCACTTGATTATGAATCACTTGGTACTTGCGAACCGTGCCTCATGGGCAAGATGACTAAAACACCGTTCTCCGGTACTATGGAGAGAGCAACGGATTTGTTGGAAATCATACATACCGATGTATGTGGTCCGATGAATATTGAGGCTCGTGGCGGATATCGTTATTTTCTCACCTTCACAGATGATTTAAGCAGATATGGGTATATCTACTTAATGAAACATAAGTCTGAAACATTTGAAAAGTTCAAAGAATTTCAGGGTGAAGTTGAAAATCATCGTAACAAGAAAATAAAGTTTCTACGATCTGATCGTGGAGGAGAATATTTGAGTTACGAGTTTGGTGTACATTTGAAAAATTGTGGAATAGTTTCGCAACTCACGCCACCTGGAACACCACAGCGTAATGGTGTGTCCGAACGTTGTAATCGTACTTTACTGGATATGGTGCGATCTATGATGTCTCTTACTGATTTACCGCTATCGTTTTGGGGTTATGCTCTAGAGACGGCCGCATTCACGTTAAATAGGGCACCATCAAAATCCGTTGAGACGACGCCTTATGAACTGTGGTTTGGCAAGAAACCAAAGTTGTCGTTTCTTAAAGTTTGGGGCTGCGATGCTTATGTGAAAAAGCTTCAACCTGATAAGCTCGAACCCAAATCAGAAAAATGTGTCTTCATAGGATACCCAAAGGAAACTGTTGGGTACACCTTCTATCACAGATCCGAAGGCAAAACATTCGTCGCCAAGAATGGATCCTTTCTAGAGAAGGAGTTTCTCTCGAAAGAAGTGAGTGGGAGGAAAAGTAGAACTTGATGAGGTAACTGTACCTGCTCCCTTACTGGAAAGTAGTACATCACAGAAAACTGTTTCAGTGACACCTACACCAGTTAGTGAGAAAGCCAATGATAATGATCATGAAACTTCAGATCAAAATACTACTGAACCTCATAGATCAAACAGAGTAAGATCCGCACCAGAGTGGTACGGTAATCCTGTTCTGCAAGTCATGCTACTAGATCATGATGAACCTACGAACTATGAAGAAGCGATGGTCAGACCAGATTCCGCAAAGTGGCTTGAAGCCATGAAATCTGAGATGGGATCCATGTATGAGAACAAAGTATGGACTTTGGTTGACTTGCCCGATGATCGGCAAGCAATTGAAAATAAATGGATCTTTAAGAAGAAGACTGACGCTGATGGTAATGTTACTATCTACAAAGCTCGACTTGTCGCAAAAGGTTTTTCGGCAAGTTCAAGGGATTGACTACGATGAGACCTTCTCACCCCTAGCGATGCTTAAGTCCGTCCGAATCATGTTAGCGATTGCCGCATTTTATGATTATGAAATTTGGCAGATGGATGTCAAAACTGCATTCCTGAATGGATTTCTGGAAGAAGAGTTGTATATGATGCAACCGGAAGGTTTTGTTCGATCCAAAGGGAGGTAACAAAGTGTGCAAGCTCCAGCGATCCATTTATGGACTAGTGCAAGCCTCTCGGAGTTGGAATAAACGTTTTGATAGTGTGATCAAAGCATTTGGTTTTATACAGACTTTCGGAGAAGCCTGTATTTACAAGAAAGTGAGTGGGAGCTCTATAGCATTTCTGATATTATATGTGGATGACATATTGCTGATTGGAAATGATATAGAATTTCTGGATAGCATAAAGGGATACTTGAATAAAAGTTTTTCAATGAAAGACCTCGGTGAAGCTGCTTACATTTTAGGCATTAAGATCTATAGAGATAGATCAAGACGCTTAATTGGACTTTCACAAAGCACATACCTTGACAAAATTTTGAAGAAGTTCAAAATGGATCAAGCAAAGAAAGGGTTCTTGCCTGTGTTACAAGGTGTGAAGTTGAGTAAGACTCAATGCCCGACCACTGCAGAAGGTAGAGAGAATATGAAAGATGTTCCCTATGCATCAGCCATAGGATCTATCATGTATGCAATGCTGTGTACCAAACCTGATGTGTGCCTTGCTATAAGTTTAGCAGGGAGGTACCAAAGTAATCCAGGAGTGGATCACTGGACAGCGGTCAAGAACATCCTGAAATACCTGAAAAGGACTAAGGATATTTTTCTCGTATATGGAGGTGACGAAGAGCTCATCGTAAAAGGTTACGTTGATGCAAGCTTTGACACTGATCCGGACGATTCTAAATCGCAAACCGGATACGTGTTTGCATTAAACGGTGGGGCTGTTAGTTGGTGCAGTTCTAAACAAAGCGTCGTAGCGGGATCTACATGTGAAGCGGAGTACATAGCTGCTTCCGAAGCAGCAAACGAAGGAGTCTGGATGAAGGAGTTCATATCCGATCTAGGTGTTATACCTAATGCATCGGGTCCAATGAAAATCTTTTGTGACAATACTGGTGCAATTGCCTTGGCAAAGGAATCCAGATTTCACAAAAGGACCAAACACATCAAGAGACGCTTCAACTCCATCCGGGATCTAGTCCAGGTGGGAGACATAGAGATTTGCAAGATACATACGGATCTGAATGTTGCAGACCCGTTGACTAAGCCTCTTCCACGAGCAAAACATGATCAGCACCAAGGCTCCATGGGTGTTAGATTCATTACAATGTAATCTAGATTATTGACTCTAGTGCAAGTGGGAGACTGAAGGAAATATGCCCTAGAGGCAATAATAAAGTTATTATTTATTTCCTAATAATCATGATAAATGTTTATTATTCATGCTAGAATTGTATTAACCGGAAACATAATACATGTGTGAATACATAGACAAACAAAGTGTCACTAGTATGCCTCTACTTGACTAGCTCGTTAATCAAAGATGGTTATGTTTCCTGACCATGAAAAATGAGTTATTATTTGATTAACGAGGTCACATCATTAGTTGAATGATCTGATTGACATGACCCATTCCATTAGCTTAGCACCCGATCGTTTAGTATGTTGCTATTGCTTTCTTCATGACTTATACATGTTCCTATGACTATGAGATTATGCAACTCCCATTTACCGGAGGAACACTTTGGGTGCTACCAAACGTCACAACGTAACTGGGTGATTATAAAGGAGCATTACAGGTGTCTCCAAAGGTAGATGTTGGGTTGGCGTATTTCGAGATTAGGATTTGTCACTCCGATTGTCGGAGAGGTATCTCTGGGCCCTCTCGGTAATGCACATCACATAAGCCTTGCAAGCATTACAACTAATGAGTTAGTTGTGAGATGATGTATTACGGAACGAGTAAAGAGACTTGCCGGTAACGAGATTGAACTAGGTATTGGATACCGACGATCGAATCTCGGGCAAGTAACATACCGATGACAAAGGGAACAACGTATGTTGTTATGCGGTCTGACCGATAAAGATCTTCGTAGAATATGTAGGAGCCAATATGGGCATCCAGGTCCTGCTATTGGTTATTGACCGGAGACGTGTCTCGGTCATGTCTACATTGTTCTCGAACCCGTAGGGTCCGCACGCTTAAGGTTACGATGACAGTTATATTATGAGTTTATGAATTTTGATGTACCGAAGGTTGTTCGGAGTCCCGGATATGATCATGGACATGACGAGGAGTCTCGAAATGGTCTAGACGTAAAGATTGATATATTGGAAGCCTATGTTTGGATATCGGAAGTGTTCCGGGTGAAATCGGGATTTTACCGGAATACCGGGAGGGTTACCGGAACCCCCCGGGAGCTATATGGGCCATAGTGGGCCTTAGTGGAAAAGAGAAGGGGCTGCCCTAGATGGGCTGCGCGCCTCCCCCTTCCCCTAGTCCTATTAGGACTAGGAGAGGTGGCCGGCCCCCTCCTCCTCTTTTCCCCCTCCGCGAATCCTATTCCGACTAGGATTGGGGGGGGATCCTACTCCCAGAGGGAGTAGGACTCTCTTGCGCCCTCCTCCTTGGCCGGCCAGCCTCCCCCCCTCTACTCCTTTATATACGGAGGTAGGGGGCACCTCTAGACACACAAGTTGATCCACGTGATCTATTCCTTAGCCGTGTGCGGTGCCCCCTGCCACCATATTCCTCGATAATACTGTAGCGGAGTTTAGGCGAAGCCCTGCTGCTGTAGTACATCAAGATCGTCACCACGCCGTCGTGCTGACGGAACTCTTCCCCGACACTTTGCTGGATCGGAGTCCGGGGATCGTCATCGAGCTGAACGTGTGCTCGAACTCGGAGGTGCCGTAGTTTCGGTGCTTGATCAGTTGGATCGTAAAGACGTACGACTACTTCCTCTACGTCGTGTCAGCGCTTCCGCAGTCAGTCTGCATTGGGTACGTAGACAACACTCTCCCCTCTCGTTGCTATGCATCACATGATCTTGCGTGTGCGTAGGAATTTTTTTGAAATTACTACGAAACCCAACATCTTCCCCCCTCTACTCTCTTGTAATGGATTGAGTTTCCCCTTTGAGGTTATCTTATCGGATTGAGTATTTAAAGATTTGAGAACACTTGATGTATGTCTTGCCGTGCATATCTGTGGTGACAATGGGATATCACGTGATTCACTTGATGTATGTTTTGGTGATCAACTTGCAGGTTCCGCCCATGAACCTATGCATAGGGGTTGGCACACATTTTCATCGTGATTCTCCGGTAGAAACTTCGGGGCACTCTTTGTGGTTCTATGTGTTGGTTGAATAGATGAATCTGAGATTGTGTGATGCATATCATATAATCATACCCACGGATACTTGAGGTGACATTGGAGTATCTAGGTGACATTAGGGTTTTGGTTGATTTGTGTCTTAAGGTGTTATTCTAGTATGAACTCTAGGGCTGTTTGTGACACTTATAGGAATAGCCCAACGGATTGATTGGAAAGAATAACTTTGAGGTGGTTTCATACCCTACCATAATCTCTTCATTTGTTCTCCGCTATTAGTGACTTTGGAGTGACTCTTTGTTGCATGTTGAGGGATAGTTGTGTGATCCAATTATGTTATTATTGTTGAGAGAACTTGCACTAGTGAAAGTATGAACCCTAGGCCTTGTTTCCTAGCATTGCAATACCATTTACGCCCACTTTTATCATTAGTTACCTTGCTGTTTTTATATTTTCAGATTACAAAAAACTATTATCTACTATCCATATACCACTTGTATCACCATCTCTTCGCCGAACTAGTGCACCTATACAATTTACCATTGTATTGGGTGTGTTGGGGACACAAGAGACTCTTTCTTATTTGGTTGCAGGGTTGCTTGAGAGAGACCATCTTCATCCAACGCCTCCTACGGATTGATAAACCTTAGGTCATCCACTTGAGGGAAATTTGCTACTGTCCTACAAACCTCTGCACTTGGAGGCCCAACAACGTCTACAAGAAGAAGGTTGTGTAGTAGACATCACATCACGCCATGGCCCCGGTCGTTATTCGAACCGTTTTTCCCTGCCCGCCACTGCACGTGTTGCGAGGCGGTTTTATTGGCATGTCTTGTCGAAGCAGAGATCGTGTCCCCTTATCACGGGATTCTCATCAATACGGGTGTGGGTAACCCAATCGTGCTTGTTAGTAAGACTCCTCGATTTTAGGCAAGTTCCAAATGGCCACGCGGAGGACACTTGATATTCGCCCTCTTTATAAAGGGGCCAAAGCCTGTCCTTTTCTTCTCGCGCTCAATCCCTCCCTTCCCCCACCCCGAGTTCCAACACCCAAGGCTCAGGTGAAGCACTTCGGACCTTCAATCATGTCCGGATCCAACCTTCAGGGCCGGTGGATGGCTTCCTCTGTCACAGAGGAGGACATCAAGAAGCTAAGGGAGGCCAGGTATCTGACCGCCGTAATCTCGCACAGGCTGCCTGCCCGAGGGCAGGTCATCCCCACTCCCGAACCCAACGAGAGTGTCGTATTTGTTTCCCACTTCCTCCGAGGGATAGGCTTTAGTCTTGATCCCTTCGTCAGAGGGCTCATGTTCTATTATGGGCTCGACTTCCACGATCTAGCTCCGGATTCCATTCTTCATATCTCGTCGTTTATCGTCGTATGTGAGGCCTTCCTCCGCATCACCCCACACTTTGGCTTATGGCTCAAGACCTTCAATGTGAAGCCGAAGATGATCGATGGGCGACACGCAGAATGCGGAGGTGCCACAATAAGCAAAGGCGTCGATGCCCCATGGCCAAAGGGTTCCTTCCCAGAGATATCCAACTTATGGCAGCAGGAGTGGTTTTACATCATAGCTCCCCGAAGTACTAAGTGGGTGGCTGCCCCCGCCTTCCGTTCGGCCCCCCCACCACAACTGGCGTCATGGGTCAACAAGGGGCTAGACTGGGGGCCGATTAATGACGTGCCGACATTGCAAAGTCACATCCAAGATATCCTCAAGAGGGACGTCGGTCTCGTCAAAGTAATGCAAGTTATGCTAGTTCGTCGGGTCCTGCCATGCAACGTCGATCTCTCCGTATGTGGGAGTTCAACCCGGAAGGACCGCAAACTATTCAGCAGTTCTTCGGTGTGACGCTCGAAGAGATGTATGGATTGTTCTTTGGATCACGAATAAAGTGTCCGGACACCACCGAGGATGTGGGTCTCAACTGTAATCGTCCAGATACCCAGGTAAGTATTTCCACGAGCGAACACACTGTCTTTTCTTTTGCCATAACATAATTATGAAAGAATTGCTCTTGGCCAGGACTGGGTAAGAAAGGCAAAGATGATCAGGTGTTCGCCCCCCTTCCCGAGGGCTCGCCGGATCCTGTACTAGCCAGGATGCTGGAGTACTCACCTTATCAAGTGCCCTCGGGGGAAGATAAAGGGAGAGACGAAGAAGCCGAAAGCGAGCCTCACACATTACTCATCCAAACCGGGGGAATTAGTACCTCCACGAAGGAGGATAATCGGGGAGAAGAATCTGAAATTCCCTCTCCCCAATGAAGGAAAAGGACCGCTCCTGAAGACCTGGAAACAAGGGTTTCCAAACGAGAGAAGAAACCCTCGCCAGGGGGCCCTGTGTAACACCCTCGATGTGACTATAGCTCCCACGTGTCGAGGCACGACTTAGAGACATAATCGCATTGAAGGCATATGTCGCAAGTAAGGCAATCTTCACAACATCCCATGTAATATAAATAATAAAGGGGAGATAACATAGTTGGCTTACACTCGCCACGTCAATCAAGGTACATAAATAACATTACATCATCCAAACACTCATGGCCCGACTACGGCGCCATAATAAAAGATAACCCAACATGCGACACGGTCCCAATCACCCCCAACTGGGCACCACTACTGATCATCGGGAAAGGAAACATAGTAACGTTGAGAGTCTTCGTCGAACTCCCACTTGAGCTCATACGCGTCTCCTAGAGCGGAATCATCAGGCCCTGCATCTAGTGTAATAGTAATCTATGAGCCACAGGGACTCAGCAATCTCGCACCCTCGCGATCAAGACTATTTAAGGTTATAGGTAAGGCAAGGTAAATATATGAGTGGAGCTGCAGCAAGCGACTAGCAAGTATGGTGGCTAACTTATTCGCAAAAGAGAGCGAGAAGAGGAGGCAAAGCGCGAGTGAGAAACTAGAGAGCCACCTGCGCAAACATTACTCCAACACCATGTCCGCTTCCCGGACTCTGCCGAGAAGAGGCCATCACGGTAACACACTCAGTTGATTCATTTTAATTAAATTAAGGTTCAAGTTATCTACAACCGGACATTAACAAATTCCCATCTGCCCATAACAGTGGGCACGGCTTTTGAAAGTTCAAATCCCTGCAGGGGAGTCCCAACTTAACCCATGACAAGCTCTCACGGTCAACGAAGGAATAGACCTCCTCCCAAGATGTTCCGATCAGACTCGGTATCTCGGTTACTCAAGACACTTCGGCAGGTTAAAACAAGACCAGCAACACCGCCCGAATGTGCCGACAAACCCCGATAGGAGCTGCACATATCTCGTTCTCAGGGCACACTCAAATAGGTCAAGATACGAGTAAAACCAACCCTCAAGTTTCCCCGAGGTGGCCCCGCAGGCTGCCCGGTTCGGACCAACACTCAGAGGGAGCACTGGCCCGGGGGGGGGGGGTTAAAATAAGATGACCCTTGGGCTCCGGAAACCCAAGGGAAAAAGAGGCTAGGTGGCAAATGGTAAAACCAAGGTTGGGCATTGCTGGAAAAGCTTTAATCAAGGCGAAATATCAAGGGGTTCCCATTATAACCCAACCGCGTAACGAACGCAAAAATCCGGGAACATAACACCGATATGACGGAAACTAGGGCGGCAAGAGTGGAACAAAACACTAGGCGAGAGGCCGAGCCTTCCACCCTTTACCAAGTATATAGATGCATTAAGATAGGAAGATAATATAATGATATCCCAACAAGTAAAATAAATGTTCCAACAAGGAACGGCCTCCAATCTTCACCTGCAACTAGCAACGCTATAAGAGGGGCTGAGCAAAGCGGTAACATAGCCAATCAATGGTTTGCTAGGACAATGGTGGGTTAGAGGTTTGACATGGAAATTTGGGAGGCTTGCAAGCAAGTGGTAGGCATTGGGAGGCTTGCAAGCAAGTGGTAGGCATCGTAGCAATGGCATAGCAAAAGAGCGAGCAAACTAGCATAGCAAAGATAGTAGTGATTTCGAGGGTATGATCATCTTGCCTGCACAGTTGTCAGAGTTGACTGGATCCTCGAAAGCAAACTCAACGGGCTCCTCGTTAGCGAACTCGTCTCCCGGCTCTACCCAAACAAGACAAACAAGCAACAAGGATACAATCAACCACGTGCAAACTCAAACAACACGATGCAAAGATGATATGCTATGCGGGATGCGATGCGGGATGCAAAATAGCAAGATATGACAGGAATGCATGAACCTGGCCTCAACTTGGAAATTCCAAGTGTGCCACTGGAAAGATGAGATGAAATCGCTTGAAAACTATATAAAGAACGCCGGAATCGGAGTTACGGTTTGGAAATGGCAAGCGATTCAAAATGACACCGGTCTGCGATTTACAGCAAGTAGGCATCTAAATGCAATGAGATGAACATGCTACAGCACCCAAACATGACAACAAAATACATGGCAGGGATGCATTCAAGATGCTTAACAAAAGTCTAGCACTGAGCTACGGCCAATTCATCCATTAAAGGTTCAAACAAGCATGGCAAAAATGCATATGAAAAACAGATCTCAGACTTAGTGAAATTAACACTTGTTTGGAATTTCAGATCAGGTAGCCCTCTTCGGAGCCACAAAACTACCTGCTACAGGACCTGAACATGACAAAGTAAAGCATGCATGGAGCTACTCAAAGAGCTTAACAAAAGTCCCTTAGTGACCTTGAGCCAAAAGGGATCAGAAAATACCATTGCAAGCACGTGAACATAGCAAAAACATAATCAGTTTTCAGACTTAGAGAAAAACTGACACATGCTGAAATATAACTCAAGTAGGCATGTTTACGAGCTCGATGCACTCACTACGTTGGAAGTCATGGCAAGACAAGCATACATCCATCAAGAAGGCATAAAATGAAAGCTAGACATGGCAAGAACAATAGAATAGCATGCACGGATCAACAACAATATCATCGGCAAAATTGCAAACAAGTTGACAATCTGCCGAGATTCACAAAGTAGTAAAAGTAGAGCTCGATTGACTCAAGCTAGGGTGCTCCATAATTGCAAACAAAGACATGGATGGATAGAGCACTACAAGATTAACAAAACATCCTTACTAATCATCCTCAAAAGAGGCACGGATCACTAGGAAGCAACATGAACATATGGCATCATGAAATAAACAGCTCCAGGACTTAGTGAAATCACTAAAGTCTCTGAAAACAGAATTAGCAAGTGCACCACTTTGCAAGCTTGCACAAGTCACCACACACATCACAAAAATACATGGGTTGCACCTCTGGAAAGATGACAAAACCCTTAACAAAACACATGTAGAGCATCAGGGCATAGCATGCACACATTAATCATGGCAAAAATGACAAAAACCTAAACGGAATAGCAGATCTGACAAATAACTCAAGTAGCCCTCTTCTAACAGCATTTCGGGCATCAAGATGAGCTCAAATGAAAATGATGCAATGGAATGAAATGATGTACTCTCTGAGATGAACATTTTAATATGCTATATGCATGAATCGGAGCTACGGATGCAAAGTTACAGAGCTATGAACAGAGGTACTTGGATCTGCAATTCTGGGACTTAGACGAAATTTTTACCCCTAGGGTTTACTGTTCACGGATCTGGATCGGATCTCGCGAAGGCACTGTAGCACGGCGGCACGGAAGCCGAGGGACGACGACGCCGGAGTTGGAGGTCGTCGGCGAGGTGGAAGCGGCGCGGGGCGGCGGTCGGAGGGCGCGGTGGAGGTGGCGTGGGGCGGCGGTCGGAGGTGGTCGGGGCGGCGCGGCCGCGGCGGCGAGGTGGCGGTCGGGGTGGTCGGCGGCGAGCTCCCGCGGCAGAGTGCGGCCGGCTCGGGAGGAGAAAGGCGCGGGGCGCGCGGCTCCTCTGGCCCGTGCGCGGGCGCGGACGGGCCGGCCACGGGCCGCGGCGGGCTCCGGCGGCAGCGGTGGAGAGAGAGGGAGGCGGCGAATGGGAGGCTGCCACGTGGCGGCGGTGGCGGCGGGATTTTTCGTCCGGCGGCGGGCGGACACGTCCGGCCGCGCGGAGATGATTTTTAGGGTTTCGGAGGTAGGAGGAGATACGAAAATCGGGGGGCCTTTAAATAGGCATAGAGGGAGCTAGGAGAGTCCAAATGTTGACGCCCCCGATTTAATCGTACACTAATCATACACGCAAACGTGTACGATCAAGATCAGGGACTCACGGGAAGATACCACAACACAACTCTACAAATAAAATAAGTCATACAAGCATCATATTACAAGCCAGGGGCCTCGAGGGCTCGAATACAAGAGCTCGATCATAGACGAGTCAGCGGAAGCAACAATATCTGAGTACAGACATAAGTTAAACAAGTTTGCCTTAAGAAGGCTAGCACAAACTGGGATACAGATCAAAAGAGGCGCAGGCCTCCTGCCTGGGATCCTCCTAACTACTCCTGGTCGTCGTCAGCGGGCATCACGTAGTAGTAGGCACCTCCAGTGTAGTAGGAGTCGTCGTCGAAGGTGGCGTCTGGCTCCTGGGCTCCAACATCTGGTTGCGACAACCAGGTAGAAGGGATAGGAAAAAAAGAGGGAGAAAGCAACCGTGAGTACTCATCCAAAGTACTCGCAAGCAAGGAGCTATACTACATATGTATGCATTGGTATCAAATGGAATAAGGGTATCATATGTGGACTGAACTGCAGAAAGCCGGAATAAGGGGGGATAGCTAGTCCTTTCGAAGACTACGCTTCTGGCAGCCTCCGTCTTGCAGCATGTAGAAGAGATTAGATTGAAGTCCTCCAAGTAGCATCGCATAGCATAATCCTAACCGATGATCCTCCCCTCGTCGCCCTGTGAGAGAGCGATCACCGGTTGTATCTGGCACTTGGAAGGGTGTGTTTTATTAAGTATCCGGTTCTAGTTGTCATAAGGTCAAGGTACAACTCCAAGTCGTCCTATTACCGAAGATCACGGCTATTCGAATAGATTAACTTCCCTGCAGGGGTGCACCACATAACCCAACACGCTCGATCCCATTTGGCCGGACACACTTTTCTGGGTCATGCCCGGCCTCGGAAGATCAACACGTCGCAGCCCCACCTAGACCAACAGAGAGGTCAGCACGCCGGTCTAAACCTAAGCGCCCAGGGGTCTGGGCCCATCGCCCTTAGCACACCTGCACGTTGCGTGGGCGGCCGGAAGCAGACCTAGCCTAGTAGGCGTTGCAGTCCAATCCAGCGCGCGCCGCTCCGTTGCTGACGTCACGAAGGCTTCGGCTGATACCACGACATCGAGTGCCCATAACTGTCCCCGCGTAGATGGTTAGTGCGTATAAGCCAGTGGCCAGACTCAGATCAAATACCAAGATCTCGTTAAACGTGTTAAGTATCTGCGAACGCCGACCAGGGCCAGGCCCACCTCTCTCCTAGGTGGTCTCAACCTGCCCTGTCGCTCCGCCTCAAAGTAACAGTCGGGGGCCGTCGGGAACCCAGGCCCACCTCTACCGGGATGGAGCCACCTGCCCTTTCAGCCCCCATCTCCGAACAGTATCACAGGTAAGGTAACTGTGTAAAGTATATTGTATATGCCCGTGATCACCTCCCGAAGTGATCACGGCCCAGTAGTATAGCATGGCAGACGGACAAGAGTGTAGGGCCACTGATGGAACACTAGCATCCTATACTAAGCAGTAGGATAGCAGGTAATGATAACAACAGTAGTAGCAAGGACAGGCTATGCATCAGAATAGGATTAACGGAAAGCAGTAACATGCTACACTACTCTAATGCAAGCAGTAGAGAAAAGAGTAGGCGATATCTGGTGATCAAAGGGGGGGCTTGCCTGATTGCTCTGGCAAGAGAGAGGGGTCGTCAACACCGTAGTCGAACTGGGGGTCGCCGGTAGTCTCGGGGTCTACCGGAAAGAAGTAACGGAGGGGGAACACAATAAATAACAGAGCAATCAAAGCATCACAAAGCATAACATGGCAATACGTGGTGCTAGGTGTTCCCTAACGCGGCAGTAGGTGGTACCGGCGAAAGGGGGAAAACATCCGAGAAAATATCTCCGGTGTTTCGCGTTTTCGGGCAAAGGGGCCGGAGGGGGAAAGTTGCGAGTTTGATATGTTAGGAGTGTCTGGCGGACGAACGGGCCGTGTATCCGGGTTCGTCCCGTCGTTCTGAGCAACTTTCATGTACAAAGTTTTTCCATCCGAGCTACGGTTTATTTTATATTAATTTTAAAAGATTTAGATTAATTTTAGCATTTATTTAATTAACTTAGTACAACATTATCCAAACAGTGCACGTCAGCAGTCAACAGAGGTGTTGACTGGGTCGCTGACCTGTGGGCCCCACTGGTCATTGATAGACTAACTAACTATCAGATTAACTACATTAATTAGTTAATTAGATTAACTAACAGAGGTTAATTAGGTTAATTATTTGTCCTAATTAGTTATTTAATTGATTAATTATTATTATTATTATTATTTTAAATTCTTTTTTTATATCCCTTTTTTTTAATGTTCCAGGGCGGTGGGGCCCGTGTGTAAGTGGCCCAGGGGGGTTTTGCGAGCGCTGGGCGAAACAGGCAGCGGGCGCCTGGGCGTGGCCGAACCCGACAGAGCGCTGCAGGGCGCCGGGGGCCACGGCGCTGTCCAGGCGGCCACCGCGGCGAGAGGCGGCGTATGGACGCGGGGCGGCTGTGGTCGGCGGGCAGCTGCATCGGGGTGAAGCGGCAGGGTGGAGCCGACGGTGAGAGGGGGCCAGCAGCGGGCGCGTCCGAACGAGGTGGGGTGCGGACGCGGGCGCAGGCAGGGGGCGCGGGCGCGGCCAGGACGGCTGGCGCGCGTGCGGTTGTCGGTGAGCGAGGCCATGGCCGAAGTGGCCGGAGCAGGAGAGAAGGAGGAGATGCCGGGGCCTCACTACGGGGCCGTGGGGGTCTAGGCAGCGGTGCTTGGGGAGGTTGACGGGGACGGCCGGCAAAGGGGAGGAGGCGACGACGTAGAGGACGCTAGGGAGGCAGTCTGGGCAGCGACGACGTTGAGCAGGCTCCAGGGACGGCGAGCGGCGGGCGGTGTCGAGGGCACCGGTGACTTCGGGGCGGCCCCAGGCGGGCGTCGCATGAGGGAGAGGAGAGGCGAGAAGTCCGAGGGGGCGGCGCCGGCGCCAGCTCGCGGCGGCCTTAGCGGAGCCGCGGCTTGTGTCGGGCGTAGGCGTACGGGAGGGGATCGAACAGGGCGCTCCTCCCATGTCCGTTCGCTAGGGCGTGCGTGTGTTGTGGGTGACGGCGCGGGTGAGGGGAGAAGGGGATCGTGGGGGGCGACTGGGTTCGTTCCCCCGATCCAGATCTGGATCAGGGAGGGGGGAGAGAACGACGTGGGGGGTGAGTGTGAGCGAGTGGGACGGGGGATTAGGGTTTCGGGGGGGTGTTATGGAGGGAGTGGGTGGGCCGGCCTAGTCGGCCTGATTGGCCCAGAGGCCAGCTGGGCCATGGCCCAGTTAGGGCGGGGGGGGGGGGTTGTTTTATTTTATTTTTGTTTTGTCTTCATTTATTCTTTTAACTTTGGTTTTTAAATGTTTTAATATCAAAACAGTTTTATCAAGCTATAAAACCCATACCTAAATTAGTAAGGTAGCATAACTCACTGTAATAAAATGTTCACACATTATCTTAACTAGCTTACAATTACCTATATACATCAAAGCAATTATTAAGTATTTTCAAATATTGTTTTAATTATTTTAGTGCACATAAATATTTTATAAAAGTTTGGTTTCATCACCTACCACTACATATGGATTAATCGACACACTCCGAGAATTTTAGTTTTAATGTTTGAAAACTTTATCATTTGGGTTTGATTTCGAATTTGAATTCGATCGGGTTTGAATTAACGCAAGATTAACAACAGTGACCTCGGTGACGCGGCATCATTAGTAGAGGTTACTGTAGCATGATTACCCGGGCGTCACAATTCTCCTCCACTACAAGAAATCTCGTCCCGAGATTAAAGAGGTAGTGAAAGGGGGGAAAGGTTTGGTTACGAATCTAGCGGGTCTTCTCATCCTGGCTTGCTCTTCTCCGAGAGGCCGGTCCAATACATTGATGTCTTCATTTCTCTGCTTCAGGTCACCATGACGAAGTCGGCGTCCTTTCTTCAGGAACTCCATCGTACTTATGAAAGAATAAAGGGTGGGCATTCTGAGAGAACAGACCTCTGCAAGGTCGACTATCTGGTCGATAACATCGAGGAAGGTGGTGGAACCGCGGAAGTAACTCTCGAATTGAAACTTACGAAAATATCGAGAACATAGTAAGGAGGTATCATGTGAAGTTTCAAGCAGCCAGACAAACGTTCGATGCCTGAAACAGGGCATGAACGGGGTTCAAAGCAACGGGAATAAGTATCGTGTCTGATACAAGAATTGATGAGCTCTCCAAAGGTGGCTCGTGATCTTTCATATGAAGTCAAGCGTGAGGAATGACTTTAGAAACAGGGGTGTACGGAAGAGTCAGGTTTCGATCCTATGGAACTGTGGGTTATGGGCCCACCATGTGGGATAAAAGTTGGAGTGGTGACATCTTGCATGGTCACGATAGAAGGCATGTCAGAGACTAGCCTGTTAGTTATGTCGGCAACAACATCGATACCAAGGGCGAGGGACGAAGAGAACCATTTTCCTGCTCGTTGAACGAGGCGGACCAATAGGCAAAGTTCTCGTCCATCGGTGGTTACCGGGATGCTATCAATAATGGTAACAGGGCCTTACTGACAGAGTTGTACAACGAGGTGCTCACTAAGCAAGGAATTGTCACTGCTCGGTTAAGTCAGATTACAAGAAAGCTTAAACAAGACAATGGAAAGGAAAATGCGATTATCAGGTTTAACCCGAACAATGGAAATGAAAATGTGTATACACACATATTTCGGGGGTATATCTTTCCCAAGGAAAAGCGGAGCATGATATCCATGACAGGATAGAAAGTAGAAAACCATTAAGGTAAGGGGAAGGGATTTCATGATATTACCCATACAACGGTGTTTGGATAATTGAGCAAGAAAACATTTACCATTGGGCTTCAAATGTTCTTGTCGAAAATTAGAGTACCACAGACATGCTTCGAGATAGCACCGCATGGTCTTCAAGCAAAGGTCGGACTTGGATACACAAAGGATTCATCAGGAACAACTTATAGAATAAGTCTTTCAATTTCCTCATGGAAGAATGGATAACCTTGCTACAAAGAAAACTATAACAATAGGTCCTCCGGCCAGGTGTGCTAGGCATGACATCACCTTACCGGTTCATATAAAGACCAACGTTATAACTCTTGGAAATATGTTCCAACCATCATATCTGACCGAGATTCAGATTTGATTGGTGTCAGGATACCTCAGACTCAGGATGCCTGAGAAGAAAAGGTGCAACATAATTTGACGAGATGACATTGTGAGATTCTTAGAAATGATCTATGGAAGTGAGCTCTGAAACAAGAGTTCATCAGTAAACCAAGGAGAGGATGAGGAGGTGGCTGATAGGCTCAGCAACAAATCATCGAGATTTCCAAAGGATGGATTTCCACAATTATGTGAACAAGGAAATATCATTTGTCGGATCAAATGATATAATGATGTATGCTCGAGGGAAACATACACAACTGAACAATGATAGAAGGGTGCACCCAGGAATCTGGACTAGGTAGCACGTTCAATGTTCGAATGATGATTCAATAAGCAATAGACTTAGAATGAAACTGTAGACCAATAACTTCAAAGCAATAGGGTTGCTAGAAGTTTAGAATTTACACATCACAGACCATTTGTCAGTATTCCGGTTAGAAACAACACGGAGACCAAGAAATGAACGAAAAAGGCGAGAGATATTACTATATCAAGAATTCTCAAGAGGTAGTAAAATTACCATGACATTCTTGACATAAAAGGTGGTAATATTCCAAGGTAAAGAAGAACAAATGCTAGATAGCAAGGATCTCAAGGTATAACACAAAACATGAACAATTTGGTGTTGAATGGAAGGCAATAAAATGATCGATGATAAAACAAATCATCGAGGGCAAGGATGGTATTTCTCATCATGAATTCAATTGATATCCAGGAAGGAGTCAAGATGTTGATGACGATCACGACAAAGATATAGCCAAACATGCTAGGAATGGCGTGACCGGGTACAAACTCGTACTTAAAGAAGATTGCTGAAGAGTTGTTGAACCGTAGTGCGAACTCGGTTCAGTTATCGGTGTCTTTGAGTGTTTAATGACTCAGAGCCCGTGAAAAATTGGAATCAGTGGGAATGTAGCACTTGATGAAGAACTCATAAGAAGCTATGCAGTTCCATGATAATCTCGAGATACCAGGGGATAATACTCGATGACAGATCGAAGTAAAGGTTGGACTGGGGTATTGATCCGTAGAAGACAAATATTTAAACTTGCCCGAGGAATGGAATCAAAGAAGAACAATATGGTCGAAACCATAGCTGCAAGGGATCCAATTTAATGACACCGGAAGTATTACCCAAATGATTAAATATTTTGCAAGAAGCTTCCATGATAAGTTCCACATCGGGTCCATGGGCATGAACACAACGTTCAAGGTCGACTCCCACTTCTTTAATGCATAACCTTTCATTCACTTCTCTACTAAAAATGATTTAGTCCGAAGATCTACCTGGTGAATTACCAGAGGAGTATGAACCTTGGAAAACTTTCGGGTTCACACATATTAAGGAAGGAATAGGTTCATCCTATCGGGGCTTCTTAGAAACATATACCACAAACTTTAGGGGTAAACAACTCAAGCTCGGAAGCAGAGCATGTTTGACCAAAGGAAAGGATACAAATTGCCAAAGGCATTATGTATCAGGGAGGATTCACAAAACAGTAAAATATGAAGGACACTGTCAAATAAAAGGATCTGACGGTCCATATCAGAGCTGATGTGAGCATCAGCTCACAACCAGAGGAAGAATCAATGCAAATACATTGGTTTATAGAAACAACTGAGTAGCTTAGAGCTCAATTGCAAAGGAATTAAGATTTACAAAGCGAAGGATCAGAAGCAGACGCTCTGATCAAGGATGGATAAGTTCAATATACTTAGGGGCACAATCGACGACAATTTGATTGGCGAGAACCAGCTCACCTTTAAAATGACGTCTGAGCCAAAAGGATGAATCCTAGGATCTGACTGAGGATTGCGAGCATTCGCAACATATTGAATCAACAGACTCGAAAGGATAATGACAAGGGATGCCAATAAGATTAGGAGACTTATGGGATTAACCATAATGCAAGATAGAAAGAATTTCAAGAGCAGTAGGTTGCTCAGGATTTTCGGAAGATCAAATGGTATTTCGAAGACTGTTGTGAAATGCATGAATCAACTAGGAATGGACGGATACTCGACAAGTGCGAGGATTTATCCATAGGGGTATTCACGTGACAAAAACTGCAAGTCGGTAGGCACCAAGTTTTCTCGGAACAATAGAGAGTATTTCAGGGTATCTGGTAATAAGATCGTCGGGGGATGGTTGTAAGAATTGACAAATGTACGTGGTCATCCATAGGGGTCTATCGAGGGAAGGGGATTGCAAAAGCGACGCCATAAAGTCTCATGAGAACATCCGAGAGTATCTTTGGATCCTTCTGGTGCAGCAGAAGATCATCTTTAATAAGGTGCTCTCCGAGAGAAAGTATTATCGAGAACCTAGAGTCAGAGTTAGTAAAATCGTTTAACCCGAATAGAAGAGATGTCAGAGTCCCAGAGTATAGGTCGAGGAATAAAAGATCCTACTACCACCCAATGGCGACGTGGGCCTGTAAGGCACACAGCCATGTTAGTAAAAATTTTGTAATGTCTAGACTCGACTTCGGCCAAGGAGTGTGGAAGCGGGATTCCTACAGGCAGTCGGCTCTGATACCAACTTGTGACGCCCCCAATTTAATCGTACACTAATCATACATGCAAACGTGTACGATCAAGACCAGGGACTCACGGGAACATACCACAATACAACTGTACAAATAAAATAAGTCATACAAGCATCATAATACAAGCCAGGGGCCTCGAGGGCTCGAATACAAGAGCTCGATCATAGACGAGTCAGCGGAAGCAACAATATCTGAGTACAGACATAAGTTAAACAAGTTTGCCTTAAGAAGGCTAGCACAAACTGGGATACAGATCGAAAGAGGCGCAGGCCTCCTGCCTGGGATCCTCCTAACTACTCCTGGTCGTCGTCAGCGGGCATCACGTAGTAGTAGGCACCTCCGGTGTAGTAGGAGTCGTCGTCGACGGTGGCGTCTGGATCCTGGGCTCCAACATCTGGTTGCGACAACCAGGTAGAAGGGATAGGGGGAAAAGAGGGAGAAAGCAACCGTGAGGTCTCATCCAAAGTACTCGCAAGCAAGGAGCTACACTACATATGTATGCATTGGTATCAACTGGAATAAGGATATTATATGTGGACTGAACTGCAGAAAGCCGGAATAAGGGGGATAGCTAGTCCTTTCGAAGACTACGCTTCTGGCAGCCTCCGTCTTGCAGCATGTAGAAGAGAGTAGACTGAAGTCCTCCAAGTAGCATCGTATAGCATAATCCTAACCGATGATCCTCCCCTCGTCGCCCTGTGAGAGAGCGATCACCGGTTGTACCTGGCACTTGGAAGGGTGTGTTTTATTAAGCATTCGGTTCTAGTTGTCATAAGGTCAAGGTACAACTCCAAGTCGTCCTGTTACCAAAGATCACGGCTATTCGAATAGATTAACTTCCCTGCAGGGGTGCACCACATACCCCAACACGCTTGATCCCATTTGGCCGGACACACTTTTCGGGGTCATGCCCGGCCGCGAAAGATCAACACGTCGCAGCCCCACCTAGGCACAACAGAGAGGTCAGCACGCCGGTCTAAACCTAAGCGCACAGGGGTCTGGGCCCATCGCCCTTAGCACACCTGCATGTTGCGAACGTGGCCGGAAGCAGAACTAGCCCCCTTAATACAAGAGCAGGCTTACGTTCCAATCCGGCGTGCGCCACTCAGTCGCTGACGTCACGAAGGCTTCGGCTGATACCACGACGCTGGGATACCCATAACTACTCCCGCGTAGATGGTTAGTGCGTATAGACCAAATGGCCAGACTCAGATCAAATACCTAGATCTCGTTAAGCGTGTTAAGTATCCGCGAACGCTGACCAGGGCCAGGCCCACCTCTCTCCTAGGTGGTCTCAACCTGCCCTGTCGCTCCGCCTCAAAGAAACAGTCAGGGGCTGTCAGGAACCCAGGCCCACCTCTACCGGGATGGAGCCACCTGCCCCTTCAGCCCCCATCTCCGAACAGTATCACGGGTAATGTAACAGTGTAAGCATATAGTAAATGCCCGTAATCACCTCCCGAAGTGATCACGGCCCAGTAGTATAGCAAGGCAGACGGACAAGAGTGTAGGGCCACTGATGGAACACTAGCATCCTATACTAAGCAGTAGGATAGCAGGTAATGGTAACAACAGTAGTAGCAAGGACAGGCTATGCATCAGGGTAGGAATAACGGAAAGCAGTAACATGCTACACTATTCTAATGCAAGCAGTATAGAGAAGAGTAGGCGATATCTGGTGATCAAAGGGGGGGGCTTGCCTGGTTGCTCAGACAAGGAGGGGTCGTCAACACCGTAGTCGATCGGGGTACCAGTAGCAGCGTCAGTCTCGTAGTCTACCGGAAAGAAGTAACGGAGGGGGAACAAAATAAATAACAGAGCAATCAAATGTAACACAAAGCAAGATGCGGCAATACGTTGCTAGGGGTGACCTAACGCAGGGATAGGTGATATCGGCGAAGGGGGGAAACATCCGGGAAAGTATCCCCGGGGTTCCGCGTTTTCGGACAGATGAACCGGAGGTGAAATGTTGCAGGTTCACTATGCTAGGGACGCGTGGCGGACGAACGGGCTGCGTATCCGAATTCGTCTCATCGTTCTGAGCAACTTTCATGTACAAAGTTTTTCCATCTGAGTTACGATTTATTTTATATGATTTTTAAAAGGTTTAAATCAATTTTAGAATTTATTTATTTAATTTAGTTCAACATTATCCAAAACAGTGCACGTCAGCAGTCAACAGAGGTGTTGACTGGGTCGCTGACCTGTGGGCCCCACTGGTCATTGACAGACTAACTAACTATTAGATTAACTACATTAATTAGTTAATTAGATTAACTAACAGAGGTTAATTAGGTTAATTATTTGTCCTAATTAGTTATTTAATTGATTAATTATTATTATTTTAAATTCTTTTTTTATATCCCTTTTTTTAATGTTCCAGGGCGGTGGGGCCCGTGTGTAAGTGGCCCAAGGGGGTTTTGCGAGCGCTGGGCGAAACAGGCAGCGGGCGCCTGGGCGTGGCCGAACCCGACAGAGCGCTGCGGGGCGCCGGGGGCCACGACGCTGTCCAGGCGGCCACCGCGGCGAGAGGCGGCGTAGGGACGCGGGGCGGCGGTGGTCAGCGGGCAGCTCATCGGGGTGAAGCGGCAGGGTGGAGCCGACGGTGAGAGGGGGCCAGCAGCGGGCGCGTTCCGAACGAGGTGGGGTGCGGACGCGGGCGCAGGCAGGGGGCGCGGGCGCGGCCAGGACGGCTGGCGCGCGTGCGGTTGTCGGTGAGCGAGGCCATGGCCGAAGTGGCCGGAGCAGGAGAGAAGGAGGAGATGCCGGGGCCTCACTACGGGGCCGTGGGGGTCTAGGCAGCGGTGCTTGGGGAGGTTGACGGGGACGGCCGGCAAAGGGGAGGAGGCGACGACGTAGAGGACGCTAGGGAGGCAGTCTGGGCAGCGACGACGTTGAGCAGGCTCCAGGGACGGCGAGCGGCGGGCGGTGTCGAGGGCACCGGTGACTTCGGGGCGGCCCCAGGCGGGCGTCGCATGAGGGAGAGGAGAGGCGAGAAGTCCGAGGGGGCGGCGCCGGCGCCAGCTCGCGGCGGCCTTAGCGGAGCCGCGGCTTGTGTCGGGCGTAGGCGTACGGGAGGGGATCGAACAGGGCGCTCCTCCCATGTCCGTTCGCTAGGGCGTGCGTGTGTTGTGGGTGACGGCGCGGGTGAGGGGAGAAGGGGATCGTGGGGGGCGACTGGGTTCGTTCCCCCGATCCAGATCTGGATCAGGGAGGGGGGAGAGAACGACGTGGGGGGTGAGTGTGAGCGAGTGGGACGGGGGATTAGGGTTTCGGGGGGGTGTTATGGAGGGAGTGGGTGGGCCGGCCTAGTCGGCCTGATTGGCCCAGAGGCCAGCTGGGCCGTGGCCCAATTTAGGGCGGGGGGGGGGGTTGTTTTATTTTATTTTTGTTTTGTCTTCATTTATTCTTTTAACTTTGGTTTTTAAATGTTTTAATATCAAAACAGTTTTATCAAGCTATAAAACCCATACCTAAATTAGTAAGGTAGCATAACTCACTGTAATAAAATGTTCACACATTATCTTAACTAGCTTACAATTACCTATATACATCAAAGCAATTATTAAGTATTTTCAAATATTGTTTTAATTATTTTAGTGCACATAAATATTTTATAAAAGTTTGGTTTCATCACCTACCACTACATATGGATTAATCGACACACTCCGAGCATTTTAGTTTTAATGTTTGAAAACTTTATCATTTGGGTTTGATTTCGAATTTGAATTCGATCGGGTTTGAATTAACGCGAGATTAACAACAGTGACCTCGGTGACGCGGCATCATTAGTAGAGGTTACTGTAGCATGATTACCCGGGCGTCACACCAAATGCAGTGCAGTTTTCGGCCACGCGATCGTGATCGAACGCTCTAGATGATGGAGCAGAGTTAGGTGGGTTTTGGGCCAAAATGGTGGGGTGTTGGGCTGCAACACACACGAGGCCTTTTCGGTCCCTCGGTTAACCGTTGGAGTACCAAACGAAGTCCAAATGATACGAAACTTGACATGCGGTCTACCGGTAGTAAACCAAGGCCGCTTGGCAAGTCTAGGTCCAATCCGGAAATGTTTAATCCCCACACATGAAAGAAAGCTAGAAATGACCACCGGAGGAGAACGAAGCGCCGGAATGCAAAACGGACAACGGGGAAAATGCTCGAATGCATGAGACGAACACGTACGCAAATGCAATGCACATGATGACATGATATGAGATGCATGACAATGACAACAACACACGGAGACAAAAACCCGAACCCGAGAAAATAAAATAACTTAACGCCGGAAACGACAAGAGTTGGAGTACAAATAGGGAAAGTTACATCCGGGGTGTTACAACACTCCACCACTACGAAAGGATCTCGTCCCGAGATCTAGGACTGAAAGAACGCTGGGTACTCAGAACGGAGGCGATCCTCGCGTTCCTAGGTAGCTTCACGGTCGGAATGGTGTGACCACTTGACTTTGAGAAATTTGATTGACTTGTTGCGAGTCTTGCGTTCAGTCTCTTCAAGAATAGCAACTGGGTGCTCACGACAGGAGAGATCTTCTTGGAGCTCAATGTCCTCGAAGTTGACGGTGTGGTCAGGAGTCTTGAAGCACTTTCGAAGCTGAGAGACATGGAACACGTCATGAACATTTGCAAAGTTTGAAGGAAGCTCGAGTTGATAGGCGAGATCGCCTCTCTTGCTGACAATCTTGAAAGGTCCCACGTATCTAGGGGCAAGCTTCCCTTTGATACCGAAGCGACGAGTACCTTTCATAGGAGAGACGCGGAGGTAAACATGATCTCCGATCTCGAAAGCCAAATCACGGTGCTTACTATCATAGTAGCTCTTCTGACGGGATTGGGCTACTTTGAGGTTATCTCGAATGACTTTGCACATTTCCTCTGCTTCTGTGATTAAGTCATTACCCAAAAGCTGACGTTCACCGGTTTCAGACCAGTTGAGAGGGGTACGACACTTCCTGCCATACAGAATTTCAAAAGGGGCCTTGCCCGAACTTGCTTGAAAACTGTTGTTGTAGGAGAATTTAGCATAAGAAAGACAATCCTCCCACTTCATGCCGAAGGAGATCACACAAGCCCTGAGCATATCTTCAAGAATCTGGTTAACACGCTCGACTTGACCGCTAGTTTGAGGATGGAAAGCTGTGCTGAAGCGGATGTTTGTGCCCATGGCCTTCTGAAAAGAATCCCAAAACTTTGAGGTAAAGATGCTGCCACGGTCTGAAGAGATCACTTGTGGAATACCGTGCAGAGAGACAATAGGAGAGGTATAGAGTTCCGCCAATTGAGCTGCAGTTATCGACTCTTTGATAGGCAGAAAGTGAGCCACTTTGGTGAGTTTGTCGATGACGACGAATATAGCATCATTGCCATGCTTGGACTTTGGAAACCCAGTCACGAAGTCCATTTCAATGTGGTCAAACTTCCATTCTGGAATGGCAAGAGGTTGGAGGAGACCTGCTGGCCTTTGGTGTTCTGCCTTCACTCTTCTGCAGACATCACATTCATTCACGAATTGAGCGATCTCGCGCTTCATTCGAGTCCACCAATAAGCTTGCTTGAGGTCCTGATACATCTTCGTGCTCCTAGGGTGGATGGAGAGGAGAGAATTGTGAGCCTCGTTCAAGATAACTTTACGGAGGTCACCTTTGGGTACAACAATACGATCCTCGAAGAAGAGAGTGCCCTTGTCATCAAGGCGGTAGCACTTGTACTTGGACTGGCTCTTGGCAATCCCAATCTTCACCTTTTTCACCAAAGCATCAAGAAGCTGGGCTTGGCGAATCTGGTCTTCCAAGGTAGGAGAGACTTGAAGGTTGGCGAGGAAACCTTGAGGAACAACTTGCAGATTTAGTTTGCGGAAAGCTTCACAAAGCTCGGGTTGATAAGACTTGAGAATCAGACTATTGCAGTAAGCTTTCCTGCTCAATGCGTCAGCAATCACATTAGCCTTGCCTGGAGTGTACTCAATACTCGGATTATACTCTTGAATCATTTCAACCCATCAAGTTTGCCTGAGGTTGAGATTAGGCTGAGTGAAGATGTACTTGAGACTCTTGTGATCAGTGAAAATGTCCACTTTTCTTCCCAATAGAAGATGTCTCCAAGTCAAAAGTGCATGCACAACTGCCGCCAACTCGAGATCATGAGTGGGGTAGTTCTTCTCATTAGGCTTCAACTGGCGAGATGTATAAGCAACGACTTTCTTCTCTTGCATCAATACTGCGCCAAGACCTTGGAGAGAGGCATCACAAAAGACCTCGTCCGGCTTGGATTCATCAGGCGGAGTCAGAACTGGAGCAGTGATCAATTTCTCTTTCAAAGTGTTGAAAGCAATGTCACACTCCGGAGACCAAACGTACTTGGCGTGCTTCTGGAGAAGATTAGAGAGAGGCTTCGCGATCTTAGAAAAGTTTTCAACGAATCTTCGACAATAGCTTGCGAGACCGAGGAAGCTACGGAGTTGCTTCACATTCTGAGGAGGTTCCCAATTCACAATTGCAGACACCTTCTCAGGATTCACGGCAATGCCCTTGGCAGAGATGATATGACCAAGATAAAGAACCTCATCGAGACAAAATTCACACTTGGAGCTTGGCGTAGAACTGATGTTCTCTGAGCTTATCAAGAACCAAACGCAAGTGCTTGGCATGATCTTCCTTGTTCTTGGAGAAAACCAGAATGTCGTCGAGATAGACCAAAACGAAGTCATTGGTGTAGGCGTTGAAGATGAAGTTCATCATGCGAGAGAACGTCGGAGGAGCATTGACGAGGCCAAAAGACATGACAGTGTATTCATATGAACCAAAGCTTGTCCTGAAGGCCGTCTTGGGAATATCTTGCTCACGGATTCGAATCTGATGATAACCCATACGGAGATCAAGCTTGAAGAATACTCGAGCACCTTTGAGTTGTTCGAACAACTCATTGATGTTGGGAAGTGGGTATTTGTTCTTGATGGTCTTCTTGTTCACTGGACGGTAATCAACACAAAGTCGGTCCGTTCCATCCTTCTTCTTCACAAAAAGAACACCACAACCCCACGGAGAAGAACTAGGCCGGATGAGACCCATTTTCTCTTGAATATCGAGTTGCTTCTTCAGCCCCTTCAACTCTTCAGGTCCGAGCTTGTAAGGACGTTTGCACACAGGTTCCGTGCCAGGCTCAAGATCAATAACGAATTCAACTGGCCGGTGCGGAGGCATTCCTGGAAGCTCTTCTGGAAAGACGCCTTGATATTCGCAAACGACTAGAATTTGAGAGATAGCATCCAATTCACCCTTCTCATTGAGAGAAAACAGTCGAATGGTATCATCACGAGCGGCAAAGACAATTACATCCTCAGACGAATGAGTCAATTGAATCTGCCTGGCTGCACAATCAAGCTGAGCCTTGTGCTTAGAAAGCCAATCCATTCCGAGAATAAGATCAATATCCGAGTTACCAAGAACCATCGGGGAAGAAAGGAACTTGTAGTCACCCAATGTGATAGTAACATCTGGCACCTCCAGACTAGCACTCAAACGTTTGCCAGGAGAAACGATATCCATTTGTTTACCCAAATGAGAAGAAACGAACTCATGCTTGGTAAAAAAATCGCTTTGACATGAAACAATGCGATGCACCAGTGTCAAAAAGAACCCTTGCAGGAATATCATTAACAGGAAGGTTACCCATGATCACATCTGACGAGTCCTCTGCCTGAGCTGCATTCATCAGGTTGACCTTGGCGTGCTTGGGGTTATGCTTGACCACAGCTGTACTTGCCGATCTGACAGGAGGAGGAGGAAGACGCCTCTGGTTGAAACACTTGTTGGCATAGTGACCCTTCTGTTGGCACTTGTTGCACGTGACCTCTGAAAGCGGACGGTGATACGGAGCACTCGATCTTGGAGCTTGAGACGAAGTCTTGTTCGGAAAGCCAGGGTTGGGTGGGTGGGAAGAACCACTGCCACCTTTGCTCTTCTGCTGATACGACTGACGAAACGGAGGAGGAGGAAGCCAATACTTCTGCTACTTGGCCACTTGAGTAGAGGAAGAAGGAGTAGCATCTCTGACTCGCTTCTTGGAAGCATCACACCTCAACTGAGCAGCCTCTTGCTTCAGTGCCATGTTGTGGAACTCACCGTATCTCAAGGGCTCAAAGAGAACGAGAGCTAGCTGAATTTCTTCTCTGAGACCACCCCTGAACTGGTATATCATGCTCTTCTCATCAGGGACGTCCTGCTTGGCAAAGCGGGCGAGCTTCTGAAACAACTTGTTGTAGTCATAGATAGACAAAGAGCCTTGCTTCAGGTTGCGGAATTCCTCACGCTTACTTTCAACCACGCTCTGAGGAATATGATCAGCTCGGAAATCTCGACAGAAATCATCCCAAGTGATAACACGTCCACCTCTGGAATCCTTGTACTGCTGGAACCATTCTGCAGCTTGATCTTTGAGTTGGAAGGAAGCGAACTTGACAAAGTCCTCAGGCCTGACGTTACTGCACTCGAAATGCTTGCACAGATCCACTAGCCAATCGTCAGTATCGGTTGCCTCAACACAATTGTTGAAAGTCTTTGGCCCGTTAGCAAGGAACTGGTTGAGTGTAGCAAAGTGATTCTTATTGCTGCCTTGATTCCCTTGACTGCCTTGATTGCGCTCTTGAAGAATTTGCATGATCAACTGTGTGTTTGCATTGGTTGCGGCCATCACAGCTCTCCATGCCTCTGGAGGAGGTGGAGGTGGTAGCGGATCAGGATTCAGAGTCATGCGTGTTGGAGGAGCCATCCTGAAGAGGTTGACCACCATTAGCACATTGATAGACAATATTGAAGCTGAATCCAACGGAATGAAAATTGCAACATATAGTCTTCACATACGAACAAAATGAACGAATGCATTCCTCTTGAAATGGTCACATATCCATAAATTGAGAAGCCACGTAGAATTAAGGTAGAGAAATAAATCAACAAGGTACGGATCAAGAACGAATAATCGATAAGAAATCCCAATCTCAAACCAATATCCGTGGAAGAAGAACTAGAGCTACTAGAATTCCCACCTATGAAACTCCCGAACCTTTCCGGTTATGCAATCAGGTGTTGGGGATACAGGGGAAGCATAATATCTCACCCAAATCTAGCAAATCCTACATCCAGCTGTATCCATCCTTCAACACATAACCAAGAAACCTTCGGAAACCATCTACCTCAACCTTCAAAAAGCATCCGTTATACAAGTTATGGCGATACTCCCGAACTCCCGCCCCAGTACTGGGTGGCGTCGAGGTTATCTCACCAACGAACTGCATAAAAGAGATTTTCGATGTCGGTGTACTAAAATCAGGTATTCCAGAACTGCAACGATAAAATTATGATGATAACATCTCAGAGCTCAACTCCCCGGGACACATCCACTAAACCCCTGACAGGAGGCACCAAGTCAATGTTCTCATCATAAAACCATCGGAAAGATTCCAAGATATCCGCATGATCCTAAATTTTTTTTAGTGAAATTTGAGAAGTGAAGAGTCAAAACTCTACGTCAGGATGCCTTACCAGAGCGATGAGGAGACTGGGAAGTAAAAAGAATTCCTAAACTCTCCGATATATAATTCCTAAATGACTCAAAACATTTTTCTAGACACAACTCGGCCGCTAAAAACGATCAAGCAATGGGGCTCCTAAGGTCGGGGAAGACTCTGATTACCAACTTGTAACACCCTCGATGCGACTATAGCTCCCACGTGTCGAGGCACGACTTAGAGACATAATCGCATTGAAGGCATATGTCGCAAGTAAGGCAATCTTCACAACATCCCATGTAATATAAATAATAAAGGGGAGATAACATAGTTGGCTTACACTCGCCACGTCAATCAAGGTACATAAATAACATTACATCATCCAAACACTCATGGCCCGACTACGGCGCCAAAATAAAAGATAATCCAACATGTGACATGGTCCCAATTACCCCCAACTGGGAACCACTACTGATCATCGGGAAAGGAAACATAGTAACGTTGAGAGTCTTCGTCGAACTCCCACTTGAGCTCATACGCGTCTCCTGGAGCGGAATCATCAGGCCCTGCATCTGGTGTAATAGTAATCTGTGAGCCACAGGGACTCAGCAATCTCGCACCCTCACGATCAAGACTATTTAAGCTTATAGGTAAGGCAAGGTAAATATATGAGTGGAGCTGCAGCAAGCGACTAGCAAGTATGGTTGCTAACTTATTCGCAAAAGAGAGCGAGAAGAGGAGGCAAAGCACGAGCGAGAAACTAGAGAGCCACCTGCGCAAACATTACTCCAACACCGTGTCCGCTTCCCGGACTCCGCCGAGAAGAGGCCATCACGGTAACACACTCAGTTGATTCATTTTAATTAAATTAAGGTTCAAGTTATCTACAACCGGACATTAACAAATTCCCATCTGCCCATAACCGCGGGCACGGCTTTTGAAAGTTCAAATCCCTGCAGGGGAGTCCCAACTTAGCCCATGACAAGCTCTCATGGTCAACGAAGGAATAGACCTCCTCCCAAGACGTTCCAATCAGACTCGGTATCTCGGTTACTCAAGACACTTCGGCAGGTTAAAACAAGACCAGCAACACCGCCCGAATGTGCCGACAAATCCCGATAGGAGCTGCACATATCTCGTTCTCAGGGCACACTCAAATAGGTCAAGCTACGAGTAAAACCAACCCTCAAGTTTCCCCGAGGTGGCCCCGCAGGCTGCCCGGTTCGGACCAACACTCAGAGGGAGCACTGGCCCGGGGGGGGTTAAAATAAGATGACCCTTGGGCTCCGGAAACCCAAGGGAAAAAGAGGCTAGGTGGCGAATGGTAAAACCAAGGTTGGGCATTGCTGGAAAAGCTTTAATCAAGGCGAAATATCAAGGGGTTCCCATTATAACCCAACCGTGTAACGAACGCAAAAATCCGGGAACATAACACCGATATGACGGAAACTAGGGCGGCAAGAGTGGAACAAAACACTAGGCGAGAGGCCGAGCCTTCCACCCTTTACCAAGTATATAGATGCATTAAGATAAGAAGATAATATAATGATATCCCAACAAGTAAAATAAATGTTCCAACAAGGAACGGCCTCCAATCTTCACCTGCAACTAGCAACGCTATAAGAGGGGCTGAGCAAAGCGGTAACATAGCCAATCAATGGTTTGCTAGGACAATGGTGGGTTAGAGGTTTGACATGGAAATTTGGGAGGCTTGCAAGCAAGTGGTAGGCATCGTAGCAATGGCATAGCAAAAGAGCGAGCAAACTAGCATAACAAAGATAGTAGTGATTTCGAGGGTATGATCATCTTGCCTGCACAGTTGTCAGAGTTGCCTGGATCCTCGAAAGCAAACTCAACGGGCTCCTCGTTAGCGAACTCGTCTCCCGGATCTACCCAAACAAGACAAACAAGCAACAAGGATACAATCAGCCACGTGCAAACTCAAACAACACAATGCAAAGATGATATGCTATGCGGGATGCGATGCGGGATGCAAAATGCAAGATATGACAGGAAATGCATGAACCTGGCCTAAACTTGGAATTCCAAGTGTGCCACTGGAAATATGAGATGAAATCGCTTGAAAACTATATAAAGAACACCGGAATCGGAGTTACGGTTTGGAAATGGCAAGCGATTCAAAAATGACACCGGTCTGCGATTTACAGGAAGTAGGCATCTAAATGCAATGAGATGAACATGTTACAGCACCCAAACATGACAACAAAATACATGGCAGGGATGCATTCAAGATACTTAACAAAAGTCTAGCACTGAGCTACGGCTAATTCATCCATTAACAGGTTCAAACAAGCATGGCAAAAATGCATATGAAAAACAGATCTCAGACTTAGTGAAATTAACACTTGTCTGGAATTTCAGATCAGGTAGCCCTCTTCGGAGCCACAAAACTACCTGCTACAGGACCTGAACATGACAAAGTAAAGCATGGCATGGAGCTACTCAAAGAGCTTAACAAAAGTCCCTTACTGACCTTGAGCCAAAAGGGATCAGAAAATACCATTGCAAGCACGTGAACATAGCAAAAACATAATCAGTTTTCAGACTTAAGAAAAACTGACACATGCTGAAATATAACTCAAGTAGGCATGTTTACGAGCTCGATGCACTCACTACGGTGCAAGTCATGGCAAGACAAGCATACATCCATCAAGAAGGCATAAAATGAAAGCTAGACATGGCAAGAACAATAGCATAGCATGAACGGATCAACTACAACATCATCGGCAAAATTGCAAACAAGTTGACAATCTGCCGAGATTCACAAAGTAGTAAAAGTAGAGCTCGATTGACTCAAGCTAGGGTGCTCCATAATTGCAAACAAAGACATGGATGGATAGAGCACTACAAGATTGACAAAACATCCTTACTAATCATCCTCAAAAGAGGCACGGATCACTAGGAAATAACATGAACATATGGCATCATGAAATAAACAGCTCCAGGTCTTAGTGAAATCACTAAGTCCCTGAAAACAGAATTACCAAGTGCACCACTTTGCAAGCTTGCACAAGTCACCACACACATTACAAAAATACATGGGTTGCACCTTTGGAAAGATGACAAAACCCTTAACAAAACACATGTAGAGCATCAGGGCATAGCATGCACACATTAATCATGGCAAAAATGACAAAAACCTAAACGGAATAGCAGATCTGACAAATAACTCAAGTAGCCCTCTTCTAACAGCATTTCGGGCATCAAGATGAGCTTAAATGAAAATGATGCAATGGAATGAAATGATGTACTCTCTGAGGTGAACATTTTGATATGCTATATGCATGAATCCGAGCTACGGATGCAAAGTTACGGAGCTACGAACAGAGGCACTTGGATCTGCAATTCTGGGACTTGGACGAAATTTTTACCCCTAGGGTTTACTGTTCACGGATCTGGATCGGATCTCGCGAAGGCACTGTAGCACGGCGGCACGGAAGCCGAGGGACGACGGCGCCGGAGTTGGAGGTCGCCGGCGAGGTGGAAGCGGCGCGGGGCGACGGTCGGAGGGCGCGGTGGAGCCGGCGCGGGGCGGCGGTCGGAGGCGGTCGGGGCGGCGCGGCCACGGCGGCGAGGTGGCGGTCGAGGCGGCCGGCGACGACGAAGAACGGCGGCGGCGGCGAGCTCCCGCGGCGGAGGCGGCGGAGCGCGGCCGGCTCGGGAGGAGAAAGGCGCGGGGCGCGCGGCTCCTCTGGCCCGTGCGCGGGCGCGGGCGGGCCGGCCACGGGCCGCGGCGGGCTCCGACGGCAGCGGTGGAGAGAGAGGGAGGCGGCGAATGGGAGGCTGCCACGTGGCGGCGGCGGCGGGATTTTTCGTCCGGCGGCGGGCGGACATGTCCGGCCGCGCGGAGATGATTTTTAGGGTTTCAGAGGTAGGAGGAGATCCGAAAATCGGGGGGGCCTTTAAATAGGCATAGAGGGAGCTAGGAGAGTCCAAATGAAGTGCAGTTTTCGGCCACGCGATCGTGATCGAACGCTCTAGATGATGGAGCAGAGTTAGGTGGGTTTTGGGCCAAAATGGAGGGGTGTTGGGCTGCAACACACACGAGGCCTTTTCGGTCCCTCGGTTAACCGTTGGAGTACCAAACGAAGTCCAAATGATATGAAACTTGACAGGCGGTCTACCGGTAGTAAACCAAGGCCGCTTGGCAAGTCTCGGTCCAATCCGGAAATGCTTAATCCCCACACAAGAAAGAAAGCTAGAAATGACCACCGGAGGGGTGTTGGGCTGCAACACACACTAGGCCTTTTCGGTCCCTCGGTTAACCGTTGGAGTACCAAACGAAGTCCAAATGATACGAAACTTGACAGGCGGTCTACCGGTAGTAAACCAAGGCCGCTTGGCAAGTCTCGGTCCAATCCGGAAATGTTTAATCCCCACACATGAAAGAAAGCTAGAAATGACCACCGGAGGAGAACGAAGCGCCGGAATGCAAAACGGACAACGGGGAAAATGCTCGAATGCATGAGACGAACACGTATGCAAATGCAATGCACATGATGACATGATATGAGATGCATGACAATGACAACAACACACGGAGACAAAAACCCAAACCCGAGAATATAAAATAACTTAACACCGGAAACGACAAGAGTTGGAGTACAAATAGGGAAAGTTACATCCGGGGTGTTACACCCTAACCCAGAGGGCATTCCTTCCGCACAGTGCCCGCAACGGGATCAGCCCTCCATCGAGCTGTAAGTGAACAAAAGTACTTTTGGTAAATTTATTTTGCTTTATCTTTATGGACAATAACCGAGACGTATGTCTTGCAGTTCGGATCGTAGCTCTTCCCGATAGAGTTCGTCTTCGGGGGATCTTCTTTCGGAGATGATGGAGAGCGAAACGCCTCCCCTTGTATCCCCGCCTCTTGTGGCAGATGACCCTGAGGTGTCATCATGGAGGATTTCTCCTGATCCGCCAAGGCCAGAAGGTAACCCTTCGGCCACCTGAAGTCCGTAGTATTTGGCTCCTAAGGGGAGTAACAGAAAGAGTCCGGGATTGTCCGGTGCGCAACCGGACGTACTGACGGGTCTTTTGGAGCAAGCGGCTATCTCAGAGGAGCATCATACTTTAATGGGTACGGTGGTTGAGAGGATCTCATCCGCCAAAAGTGGGTTGCATGAAGCTTTTACGAGCCTGCTAAAAGGCTTTGAGGTACGCAAAAAATGTTTTTTGACGGTACCGCACACGGTAGGTGTGCTATATACAGATAGTAGCCCCTGAGACTCTGGTTGTTGTCCCGAGGCGGCAAACAGAGCATCATAGTCCCAGGTAATGATCACGCTGCTTTCATGTGCAGGCAGCGGACAGTCTGGTGGCTGGCCAGACTGCTCAGTTGGCCGGACTAAGCCGGCAACTGGACACGGTAGATGCCAACATTGCGCTTGTGAACAAGCGGCTTGACGAGGCACAGGGTTTGTATTTTCGGGTGGTCAGCAAGTATTAAGAGGAGCATGATGCTAGTATCTATAATATGTTTTGACTGCAGATGGAGCTGCCGCCGTGGAGATCCTTCGGGCAGAACTTGCCTGAGCCAAGGAACAAGCCAGGAGAAGTGATGTGGCCGCCCAAAAGGCGGCCGAAGACTTAAGAGCCGAACAGGCCGCTCATCGCAAGAGCGAAGATGAAATAGCCAAGATGGCTGTTGAGCTGAAACATGCCGCCGGCCAATATGAGCTTCTTGAAAAGGAAAGCCAAGTGAGAGCGGCTGACCTGAAGAGAGCCGTGGAGGCAGCCAAGGAAACCCGTTCTAAAATCAGAGCGGCAGAGGAGGAGCTCCATCAAGCCGGAGATATCACGGCTGGGAAGCCCTTTTTGTTGCGGACGAAGTTTGGAGATCCGAAGTATGCCCCTCTGGATCGATTATGGAGTGCTACAGATGCTTATGCGGATTTGGCAATGAGTGCTGCTGATGCGACTGCATTTTTCAAAGATCAAGAAGACCACGAAGTAGAGAAGTTGTTCTGGTCGCAGTTCAGTGCTCCGACACGTCCGTTGCTGTTAAATTTGCAAATGGCCGAGTGGGCTGAGCTCCATAGGTTGTCCGGGCTTGCCATGAGGTCTGCCGTGGATCATCTTTGGCCGGAAGGACCAAAGCCGAATAGTTATTTTGGTTTAGTGCAACGATGCCTTAATGTTGTGAAGCATATCGATGCTGTAAAGAGGTCAGCGTGCATGGAGGGTGCGCGGATGGCTCTTGCCCATGTTAAGACATACTGGGCAGAGATGGATGCCACCGCTATTGCAACCCAGGGTCCGGCTGTAGGTCAGGTCTCAGCCGAGCACTATTTAGAAGAAGTCCTAGAAGGCGCTCGTTTAATAGAGGCTTAGTGGTCGAAGAGTATCATGTTTGAGTGACATGTATCCCCATTGTAAAAATAGTATTATTTGAATTATACAGGCTGTATTTATTGCCTGAAGGTATTATGATGCCTCCTGTGCGGCCGTTTATGTAAGTATATAACCTGAAAGTTTGCAGTCGTCGACTTCAGCCCCCACGCACATAATGCGGGGGTGTTCGAAAAAGCACGTATTCACACTTGATCCAACGTCTTGGTCCATGAAGGAGGTGATAGCGCGGCGGACAAGGCAATCCGACTATATTGCTTTAACACTTTCACTTAGCCATAGGAGTTTGACAGTGGGGCTACTATATAGCCCCTGGTACTTCCATGCTTATCCGAATACGGTGCGCGTACATACATGACCGGAAAACCGGTCCTTCGTTAATGCGGAGGAATCACGAAGATTCTGCTGAGTCCTCGAGTGGTTGACCAGTCTCGCGCTTTATCATGACAGTCAGTTTTCGGCTTTTTCTACTGAGGTGCTCATCCAGATGAACCAGGGCACAATCGCAGTAGTTCTCCCGGTGCCACCTTAGCCGATAGAGCGGAACGTAAGGTAGCAAAACACGGGAGCCGGGCAAACCCAACATTTGACCAAAGACATGATTCGGAGCTGATGCATATAAGGCCAAACTCGCGACGCCGAACACTCCCTAAGGTATTCGGACTTTACAACATATACCGGGCTGAGCAAAGCCCTTGATGATGAACCCTGAATTTCCAGGTACGTGCATCAGTCTGACGTGTCAAAAATGCCAATAACGTCAGCATCCCTCTCGGTTGTGCTAAATATCCGGAGGGCGTGAAGCAACAAGAGACAGTGAGAAAGGTTTACACAAGGTCTTAATCTAAAAAGAAACCTTTGAGCGGGGCCCTGCTGCATGTCTGCGCCTGTGTCTCCGTTGTGCCGTGTCCTGGAAGGGTGTAGCATGATTGTCATCTACAAGAGAGAAAAAAACCCAGGTGAAAGTCTACGTGCGGAAAATTGGTTATTCTTAATAGACCATTGAAATTCAATCTAAGTAAGGTCAAACCAAACTATAGTCCTTTTTACATGCGGGAAGCCCCTAGCGCCACCTATGGGGGTATATCCATCGACCCAATCTCGGTTTTATCTGAACTGTTACAGCGAGGGGTGCGCCGGACTCGTCTAGCCGTGTCCACGGTCTTGACGACCGATCATTTATTCTGGTTGGAGGGGTCGTTCAGTGTTCGGCTGCGAAAGCCGCCGTACATTCCTCCGCATGTAAGGAATGCTCCGAGTTTCCGCTAACTATGATGATGCCACGTGGACCGGGCATCTTAAGCTTAAGATAAGTGTAATGCGGTATTGCATTAAAATGAGCGAAGGCTGTTCTTCCGAGTAGTGCTTGATAGCCGCTTCGGAATGGAGCGATGTCGAAGGTTAATTCTTCGCTTCGGAAGTTGTCGGGAGAACCGAATACAACCTCTAGTACTATAGAGCCCGTGCAGCGGGCCTCTGGGCCTGGTACTACTCCTTTAAAGGTAGTATTGCTTTGGCTGATTCTTGTTGGGTCTATCCCCATTTTGCGGACTGTGTCTTGATATATCAGATTAAGACTACTGCCGCCGTCCATAAGGACTCGGGTGAGATGGTATCCGTTAATTATTGGGTCTAGTACCAAGGCAGCCGATCCTCCATGTCGGATGCTAGTTGGGTGATCCCTATGATCAAAAGTGATTGGGCAGGCCGGCCAAGGGTTGAACTTGGGGGTAACGGGCTCTATGGTGTATACGTCTCGGAGTGCGTGTGTGCTCCTCCTCTTCATTACGTGAATCATGTTCACTGTTTTGACTTCTGGTGGGAATTTTTTCTGCCCCCCAGTGTTTTGTTGGTGATGCTCATCCTCGTCTTCACTTGGTGTCTCCCTCCCCTTGTGTTCGGCATTTAGCTTGCCGGTCTGCTTAAAGACCCATCATTCTCTGTTGGTGTGATTTGCAGGTTTATCGGAGGTGCCGTGAATCTGACATAATCTATCCAGAATCTTGTTTAGGCTGGACGGTCCATCTCTACTGCCTTTGAATGGCTTTTTTTGTTGACCGGGTCGAGAGCCCCTGAATCCGACGTTTACCGTCGTGTTGTCTGGGCTGTCTTCGTTGCTTCGACACTTGCTTTTTGCGTTGTGGTTTTCCATTGCCATCCCTGACTTTGGATGTGCTTGGGTCGCTGGTGCCGGTGCGGGCCAGCCAACTATCCTCGCCCGCGCAAAAGCGGGTCATAAGGCTTGTTAGGGCTGCCATTGTCCTTGGTTTTTCCTGGCCGGGGTGTCTGGCAAGCCATTCATCCCGGACACCATGTTTGAAAGCCGCTAAGGCTTTGGCATCTGGGCAATCGACAATTTGATTCTTCTTAGTGAGGAATCTGTTCCAAAGCTTTCGGGCTGACTCTCCGGGTTGTTGGATTATGTGACTTAAATCGTCTGCATCCGGAGGTCGGACATAGGTCCCTGGAAAATTAGCCCTGAAAGCGTCCTCAAGCTCTTCCCAACTTCCAATTGAGTTTTTGAGGAGGCTTTTTAACCAGTGCCTAGCTGGTCCTTTCAACTTTAAGGGCAAGTATTTGATGGCGTGGAGATCATCTCCACGAGCCATGTGGATGTGAAGGATAAAGTCCTCAATCCAGACCCCAGGGTCTGTTGTTCCGTCGTATGACTCTATGTTCACGGGTTTGAATCCTTCTAGGAATTCATGATCCAGTACCTCGTCGGTGAAGCATAGGGGGTGAGGCACCCCTGTATTTGGGTCTGTCTGATGGTTGTAGTGGTCGGTTTTGATTCCGAACTATTATTCTGTCAGTATAGTCATTTGGGCGGCGATGATTCTGTGCGGGAACGCGCTTCCTAGGTCCGTAAATGGACCTGGTCAAATCGGATTTTTTGTGTAGGTCCTCACGTAGGTCGTGTGTTGACTTGTGTACGTCATCGTTAGCCGCCCTGTCGCAACCACAGGGTGGCCGGTCCGGTTGATCGAACATTTTATTTTTCGACCGAGTGGGCTCTAAGGCCTTGTGGTCGAATTCAGGCAACAACTTGCGCTTTGGATAGCTTTTTGTGTGGCGATTACCGCCGTACTTTTCTTCCGTGTCAAGCACTTTATTCCATCTGTTGTTGAGCGTATTCTGCGCGGTCTTAAGCCTTTGCTTCTGCTTCTTCAGGCTCTGCGCGGTTTCGATGAGCCTTTTATGAAGGTTCTCTTGTTCCAAGTGCCTTTCAGGGATGACGTGTGCATCGTCGTCCGGACTATTCATGTCTCCGGAGACAGGTTGATGAGTTTTACCCTCAGGGTCGTCGTGACCGGACAGCGGCTCCGTACTATGTTCGCCGTCCGCTGGTTCACCCTGCTCCACCGCTGGGTTCATGTGGTCGCTGTCTCCTTTGGGGTCGACCGGGGTGTTACTATTTCTTGCACGGTTATCGCTGTTTTTCTGGGGTGAGATTTGGAGCGGCGCTTACGTCATCGCTTTGGTTGCTTATCGAGGGAATTGTCCTTCGCTGCTTCCTCCCGTTCCTCGCCATCATTTTCTTTGGGTGTATCCACCATGTATATATCATGTGATGAAGTGGCAGTCCAGCGCCCTGCGGGCGGTTGTTCCTATTCATCTCCCGCATCATCGTCCATACCGTCGATGTCTTCGGAGCCGAAATCAAGCATGTCGGTTAAGTCGTCGACAGTGGCTATTAAGTGGGTGGTGGGTGGGGAACGAATTTCTTCGTTGTCTGCTTCCCACTCGAGCCGAATACAGTTTGGCCAAGGGCCTCCTGACAAGGAGAGAGACCTTAATGAATTTAGCACATCGCCCAAGGGCGAGTGCTGAAAGATATCCGCGGAGGAAAACTCCGTGATCGGCGCCCAATCAGATTTGATAGGTATGAACGCAGGCGGTTCAGAGATCGTGGCCGGGGACGAATCCAAAGGTTCGGCAACACAGGTCTCGTAGGAGGTGAAGTCCGTATTCGGCTCTATCGCCGCTGAGTGTGCGGCCTCCGGGGTGGGGTCCATCCACCCATCCTTGGATGGCGTGATCTACTCCGGATCAAGGGCCTGAGTCGCCACAGGTGTGATCTCCCGAACATATCCGGCAGTAGAGCTAAGTCATGCCCGTCCTGACTATGCGGCGCACCTGACGCGGGCTCGAATCCGTCGAAGATCAAGTCTCCGTAGATGTCGGCAATATAGTTCAAACTTCCAAACCTGACCTGATGGCCAGGGTGTAGCTCTCGATCTGCTCCAGATGGCTAAGCGAGTTGGCCCGCAGTGTGAAGCCGCCGGATACGAAGATCTGTCCGGGGAGAAAAATCTCACCCTAGATCGCATCGTTGTCGATGATCGAAGGAGCCATCAAGCCTTATGGTGACGACACAGTGAAACTCTCAATGAAAGCACCAATGTTGGTGTCAAAACCGGCGGATCTCGGGTAGGGGGTCCCAAACTATGCATCTAAGGCGGATGGTAACAGGAGGCGGGGGACACAATGTTTACCCAGGTTCGGGCCCTCTCGGTGGAGGTAATACCCTACTTCCTGCTTGAATGATCTTGATGATATGAGTATTACAAGAGTTGATCTACCACGAGATCGGAGAGGCTAAACCCTAGAAGCTAGCCTATGGTATGATTGTTGTTGTCCTACGGACTAAAACCCTCCAATTTATATAGACACCGGAGGGGCTAGGGTTACACAGAGTCGGTTACAAGGGAGGAGATCTACATATCCGAATCGCCAAGATTGCCTTCCACGCAAAGGAGAGTCCCACCCGGACACGGGACAAAGTCTTCAATCTTGTATCTTCATAGTCCAACAGTCCGACCAAGGGATATAGTCTGGCTGTCCGAGGACCCCCTAATCCAGGACTCCCTCACTCCTCCCTAGATGGGAGAAGGGTTTCCCATCTGGTCCTTGGTCTCCATGGCATGGGAGGGGCGAGAGCCCCTCCGAGATTGGATCTGTCTCTCTATCTCTCTCTGTTTCTGCATTCTCTCCTTCCGCCCTTTCACTGTTTCGTATATATATGGAGATCTGTAACTCCGATTGGAATGAAATCTTTGCCGTGATTTTTTCCCCAAAAAATAGCTTTCTTGCAGCCGAAGAAGGGCATCAACCGCCTTGCGGGGAGCCCACGAGGGTCAGGGGCGCGCCCAGGGGGTGGGGCACGCCCCCTGCCTCGTGCCTCCCTCGTGCACCGTCTCGCATGGAATTTTCTTCCGAAATTCTCCAAATATTCCAAAAATATTCTCCGTCTGTTTTTATCCCGTTTAGATTCCGTTTGATATGGGTTTCTGCGAAACATAAAACATGCAACAAACAGGAACTGGCACTGGGCACTGGATCAATATGTTAGTCCCAAAAATAGTATAAAAAGTTGCCAGAAGTATATGAAAGTTGTAGAATATTGGCATGGAACAATCAAAAATTATAGATACGACGGAGACGTATCAGCATCCCCAAGCTTA
This sequence comes from Triticum urartu, assembly GCF_003073215.2. Taxonomy (NCBI): domain Eukaryota; kingdom Viridiplantae; phylum Streptophyta; class Magnoliopsida; order Poales; family Poaceae; genus Triticum; species Triticum urartu. Next base: position 526,970,955 of record NC_053028.1, on the reverse strand, counting down.
ATTCCTGCTCGTCCTCGAGTAGGTAAATGATAAAAAAGATATTTTTTTATGTGGAATGCTACCTAGCACAATCTTGACCATGTATCTAATCATGGCATGAATATTAAGATACGAGTGATTCAAAGCAATAGTCTATCATTTGACATAAAACAATAATACTTCAAGCCTACTAATAAAGCAATCATGTCTTTTCAAAATAACATGGCCGAATAAAGTTATCCCTACAAAATCATATAGTCTGGCTATGCTCCATCTTCACCAACAAAATATTCACATCATGCACAACCCCGATGAGAAGCCGAGCAATTGGTTCATACTTTTTAACGCGCTTCAGCTTTTTCAACCCTCACGCAATACATGAGCGTGAGCCATGGACATAGCACTATAGGTGGAATAGAATATGATGGTGGAGATTGTGTGGAGAAGACAAAAAGGGAGAAAGTCTCACATCAACGCGGCTAATCAACAGGCTATGGAGATGCCCATCAATTGATGTCAATGTGAGGAGTAGGGATTGTCATGCAACGGATGCACTAGAGCTATAAGTGTATGAAAGCTCAAACTGAAACTAAGTGGGTGTGCATCCAACTTGCTTGCTCATGAAGACCTTGGGCATTTGAGGAAGCCCATCATCGGAATATACAAGCCAAGTTCTATAATGAAAATTCCCACTAGTATATGAAAGTGATAACTCAAGAGACTCTCTATATGAAGAACATGGTGCTACTTTGAAGCACAAGTGTGGTAAAAGGATAGTAACATTGCCCCTTTTCTTTTCTCTTTTTTTGCGGGCTTCTTTGGCCCCCTTTTTTTATTTAGGCTTCTTTGACCTCTCTTTTTTTTGATGGGGCAATGCTCTAATAATGATGATCATCACACTTTTATTTACTTACAACTCAATATTACAACTTGATACTAGAACAAAGATATGACTCTATATGAATGCCACCGGCGGTGTACCGGGATGTGCAATGATCTAGCATAGCAATGACATAAAAAAATGGACAAGCCATGAAAACATCATGCAAATCAATATGACAATGAACACTCAAGTCATGTATATGATGATGATGGAAGTTGCATGGCAATATATCTCGGAGTGGCTATGGAAATGCCATAATAGGTAGGTATGGTGGCTATTTTGAGGAAGATATAAGGAGGCTTATGTGTGACAGAGCGTATCATATCACGGGGTTTGGATGCACCAACGAAGTTTGCACCAACTCTCGAGGTGAGAAAGGGCAATGCACGGTACCGAAGAGGCTAGCAATGATGGAAGGGTGAGAGTGTGTATAATCCATGGACTCAACATTAGTCATAAAGAACTCACATACTTATTGCAAAAGTTTATCAGCCCCTGAAGCAAAGTACTACTACGCATGCCCCTAGGGGGATAGATTGGTAGTAAAAGACCATCGCTCGTCCCCGACCGCCACTCATAAGGAAGACAATCAATAAATACCTCATTCTCCGACTTCGTTACATAACGGTTCACCATACGTGCATGCTACGGGAATCACAAACCTCAACACAAGCATTTCTACTAATCCACAACTACCCACTAGCATGACTCTAATATCACCATCTTTATATCGCAAAACTATTGCAAGGAATCAAACATATCATATTCAGTGATCTACAAGTTTTATGTAGGATTTTATGACTAACCATGTGAATGACCAATTCCTGTCATCTCTCTAAATAGATATAAGTGAAGCAAGAGAGTTTAATTCTTTCTACAAAAGATATGCCCGTACTCTAACAAATATAAGTGAAGCAAAAGAGCATTCTACAAATGGCGGCAAAATTCAAATGATATAAGTGAAGCACATGAAGCATTCTATAAAGCCATACTCAAAAGATATAAGTGAAGTGCACAGAGCATTCTATAAATAAACCAAGGACTATCTCATACCAGCATGGTGCATAAAAGAGAAGTGAAAACTAAATGCAAAAGACGCTCCAAGATTTGCACATATCGCATGAACGAAACGAATCTGAAAACATACCGATACTTGTTGAAGAAAGAGGGGATGCCTTCCGGGGCATACCCAAGCTTAGACACTTGAGTCTCCTTGGATATTTAATTGAGGTGCCTCAGGCATCCCCAAGCTTGAGCTCTTGCCTCTCTTCATTCTTCTCACATCGAGACCTTCTCGATCATCGAACACTTCATCCACACAAAACTTGACCAGAAAACTCGGTAAGATCTGTTAGTATAATAAAGCAAATCACTACTCTAAGTACTGTTTAAAACCAATTCATATTTTGTTTTGGCATTGTAGCTACTGTAATATAACTTTTTCATGGCTTAATCCACTGATATAAATCGATAGTTTCATCAAAACAAGCAAACTATGCATCAAAAACAGAATCTGTCTAAAACAGAACAGTCTGTAATAATATGAACATTCACCATACTTCTGATACTTGAAAAATTCTGCCAAAATTAGGAAAAATAAAAACTTTGTATGGAAAGACAGTGCAAATATAATCAGAACCATTTGATGTTCCAGTAAAAAATGTAAAATCGCGCACTATAGTCAAAGTTTCTGTCCTGCACCGCACAAAGCAACAAGCATTGTAAACATCCTAAAGGAAAACCTTGGCACATTATTTTTATAATACAATGGAATTGTACAAGGGGATAATTATTTTTGTTGAAAAGTTTCTGTAATCAAGATTCACAAAGTTTCCGTGAGCATGAACAAAGTTCAAGGCTAGCTCCCACTTCAACAATGCTTGTCTTTCTCACTTTCGCTTTTCCTTTTGAAAAGTTTCGGGTTCCCCTCTTTTTTTTATTTTTAGACTATATAAAAGCACTCAACAGAAATAAATGACTCTCTAAAACTTCTGGGTTGTCTCCTTGGCAACGCTTTCTTTAAAGCCATTAAGCTAGGCATATAGTGCTCAAGTAGTGAATCCACCCGGATCCCAAGGTATATCAAAGACAATTTTAATTAACAATGATTTGTAATTTAGTAGTGAGCACAACGTAACATATATCATGTAACAACAAAGTCTAACTCTCTTCCTATGCATCGACATGTCATAAAAGAACAATTCATGCACACATAGTAAAGGCCAATGCATAGTATGAACAGTTTCTTGCAATTTTATCGTATTGGAAACAAAGAGAGGTGGAGATATAGTTCCTCTATCATAATAATTGTAGGTAGGAGCAGCAAGCACATGCATATTATATCTATCAAAATCATCATGTGTAGTAGTAAAAGGCAACCCATCAATTTAATCCTTAATAAGCACAAACTTCTCCGATATAGTGTAGTTTGGAGAATTCAAAAAGATAATAGGACTATCATATGTGGGTGAAATAGCAACAATTTCATGTTTAACATAAGTAACTATAGCAAGTTCAACTCCATAAGCATAATTCATATTGGCATCTTGGCCACAAGCATAGCAAGCATCATCAAAAAGGGATATTTCAAAAGAATCAACGGGATCATAGCAATTATCATAGCATTCATCCTTCGGTAAGCATGAAGGGAAATTAAACAATGTATGAGTTGAAGAGTTACTCTCATTAGAAGGTGGGCACGGGTGATCAATCCGCTCTTCCTCCTATTGTTCTCCGCTCTCCTCCTCATCTTTTTCATCCAATGAGCTCACAGTTTCATCAATTTCTTCTTCCATAGATTCCTGCAAAATATTAGTCTCTTCTGGGACAGCGGAGACTTTCTCAATAAACGCATCAATATCGGAATTGTAATCATAATTCTCATAACAATATTTAAGGATAGCTAAATTTTCAGGTCTGTAGACAGCATCATAAAGATTTCCATATTCTTTGAACATAGATTCAATTTCATAAGCACCCATAAAAGCAACAAATTCTTCTATTTGTTCCACATCATAGTAGTCATATATACCTCTAGCATAAGAAGCCAAAGTTTCATTATCATTAAATTTGCATAAAAAGGGAAGGTGTGGAGCCTTCATCCTAGAGCAACAAGTATAATCATATCTCAAGCATAGTTGCCTAGCATACCATTTCAACATATAAATTTGATCCCATAATAGTTTCCCTTTTTGAGTCAAGCGATAATCCCTAAAGTATTCACATTGATCCAATGTGTCTCCCATTACCAAATTGAATGGGGTTTTCTCTGGATTATCAAAGTAGTACATAATATCCGTCACTTAACGAGCATCGAGGGTTTTAGGACGTTCCTCATCTCCATGAGCAGCAAGTACACCTAAATTTTTTGGTATTCCGTGTTCCATATCCATAACTAAAGATAAAGAACAACTAAGAACAGCAAATAAAAATTACTTAGTGATAAAGCAAACAAGCACACACGAGAATATTCACCCCACGCTATTGCTCCCCGGTAACGGCGCTAGAAAAAGGTCTTGATAACGCACAAGTATAGGGGATCGCTACAGTTTTCGATAAGAAAGAGTGTCGAACCCAACGAGGAGCTAAAGGCAGAACAAATATTCCCTCAAGTTCTATCAACCACCGATACAACTCTACGCACGCTTGATGTTCGCTTTACCTAGAACAAGTATGAAACTAGAAGTACTTTGTAGGTTTTTTGGATAGGTTTGCAAGATAATAAAGAGCACGTAAATAAAAGGTAGGGGTTGTTTAGTTAAAGACACAACTAAGTTAGTTTTATTAAAGAGCTTTTTGTTACGAGAAAGTTATTTGTCCCTAGGCAATCGATAACTAGACCGGTAATCATTATTGCAATTTTATATGAGGGAGAGGCATAAGCTAACATACTTTCTCTACTTGGATCATATGCACTTATGATTGGAACTCTAGCAAGCATCTGCAACTACTAAAGATCATTAAGGTAAAACCCAACCATAGCATTAAAGTATCAAGTCCTCTTAACCCATACGCAAACAACGTACTTACTCGGGTCTGTGCTTCTGTCACTCACGCCACCCACCATAAGCAAATCATGAACATATTGCAAACCGTACAGCGGGAATCCCTCACTCTTGCGCTACATGGAGAGCACCATAGGACAGCACCAATAATAAAACATGCAACTCAAACCAATCTTGATCATCAAATAACCCATAGGACAAAACGGATCTACTCAAACATCATAGGATAGCCATACATCATTGGGAAATAATATATAGCGTTGAGAACCATGTTTAAGTAGAGATTACATCGGGTAAGAGAGAGGTTACACCACTGCATTGAGGGGGGAAGAGTTGGTGATGATGGCAGTGAAGTTGTTGGTGAAGATTGCGGTGATGATGATGGCCCCCAGTGGCACTCCGGCGCCACCGGAAGCGAGGGGGAGAGAGCCCCCCTCCTTCTTCTTCTTCCTTGACCTCCTCCCTAGATGGGAGAAGGGTTTCCCCTCTGGTCCTTGGTCTCCATGGCATGGGAGGGGCGAGAGCCCCTCCGAGATTGGATCTGTCTCTCTGTCTCTCTCTGTTTCTGCGTTCTCTCCTTCTGTCCTTTCACCGTTTCGTATATATATGGAGATCCGTAACTCCGATTGGACTGAAATATTCGCCGTGATTTTTCCCCAAAAAATAGCTTTCTTGCGGCCGAAGACTGGCATCAACCGCCTTACGGGGAGCCCACGAGGGTCAGGGGCCCGCCCAGGGGATGGGGCGCGCCCCCCTGCCTCGTGCCTCCCTCGAGCACTGCCTCGCGTGGATTTTTCTTCTAGAATTCTCCAAATATTCCAAAAAATATCCTCTGTCCGTTTTTATCCCGTTTGGATTCCATTTGATATGGGGTTTCTGCAAATCATAAAACATGCAACAAACAGGAACTGGCACTGGGCACTGGATCAATATGTTAGTCCGAAAAATAGTATAAAAACTTGCCAAAAGTATATGAAAGTTGTAGAATATTGGCATGGAACAATAAAAAATTATAGATACGACAGAGACGTATCAGCATTGCCATCGCAGTCGGAGTTTTGTGGTTCTGCCTAAAACTAGGCTGATTCCAGGCACGACAGTTTTCTAGGCAGATTCTCGGCACGGGAGATTTACGATGCCTGGCACATCACAAACAGTTCATGATTATAAACCGTGTACGATAGGTACACATCACACACATTTAGTTTTCCCGCACCGTATGTGATAGTGTCTGACATCACACACGCTTTGCAAACGGCAACTGTGTGCATGCTTGTACACGTTTCCTCTCTGTGGACCGTCTCGGATTATGGTGTAAATCGCAAAAATTTATGTTTTACCAACCGTGTGTGCCATAATGACCTGCACAACATAATTTCGCCCTAATTTAATTGCTGCTATTTAAAATTGTGCCTAATTTAAACTTGAAAGTAGGCTATAGCTTTATTCATATCCATCAGGTTCAAACAACCAATGCATTATTCAATTCACCGGTACATATGTTTAAGAATTACAGAAGCACCAAATAAAGAATGATGTACCAGGGTTCTATACTTGTACTATTACAGATGGTAAAGAAAGAGGCGGCAGACATTCCAGTTGCTGAACAAGGTGAAGCGGAATGGCCCTATTGTGCTCTCCTGGATGCAGAAGGCATGCAGGACTCTAGTCCAACCCCTTGTGATGGCCCTCCGCCAATCATGTAGTTTGAGAGGTAATCTTGAGTAAACTGCTTCAGGATCCACTGCAAAAGAAAAAGATTCAGATATTTTCATCTAACACATCTCATTATGGGCAGTAAAAAGAAGGCTACATGGTTCTTACTTACCATCGTGCAGTTCACTATTGTCTTGCATAAAGTGTAAACAAATAGTTTGATTGACATCTTTTGACCCATTTTAGTAACAATCTTTATCAGTTTCCTCACTTGATGCCGGTTCATGAATATCTCATTGCCCCATACACAGAAAGGGTTGAAGTGTGGATCTTTGGCAATGATATATGTACCTAAAAGCACCAAGTTAATATTAGAAGCTAAACAACAATTGAAAAATGATGTAGTACAACACTCCATCCATCCCATTATATAAGATTTTATTACATGTATATCTAGACATCATCAGAACATTAAGGTAACACTCTTCCTTGTTGCTATGTAGCCTGGGATTGCATATTTAGTCATTCAGTACAATGCATGTTGCTAAACAACAATTCAAAAACGAAAAGGCATGTTAACTGCAATATCCTTAACAACAACCAAATATCATAATTCATAGTGGTATTGTTGAAACTGTTATTGATGAAATTGAACTGCACATCAAATAGTTGCACATATAGAGCATCACATTGTGAAGAACTGAAATAAACAAGTCATAAGGACATCTCTAGGCGATCCTTAAAAAGTTAAAGGACTAACACCCTTAGTGGATATATATAAATACTCCGGCAATTTTTGGCCTTTTCTAGTCGATCCCCTAAGCTTAAGGTTGTAAACTTCAATTTGATCAAATTCAAAGCAGGTTCAACCGAAAATAGCATGCATTCAAACATAAACATAGATAGTTTTGCATAACCGAACATAAAACATAAATTTAAACTAAGCTAAACTACTTTTGGTCAAAGTAGAGGTCGAGCCAATCCTTCCTCGTCATGTACGGTGTGCCGCGAGCCGGGCCCTGGCCAGTACCGTCGCCGGGGTCGTTGGGGAAGGCACTCCTCCACTCGTCGACGTCGATCTCCTCATCCTCGGGACCCACCTCGACGCCCTCCATGCCGCCGTCGCCGCCGCCTTCGACCTCGTCATCAGAGGAGAGCACGATAACCTCGCCGCCCTCCGCATCACCGTCCTCGCTGCCTTTGATCTCGTCATCGGAGGAGAGCGCAATAACCTTGCCGCCCTCTGCGCCGGCAAAGACCGCCCGCTCCGCCTCCACTTGCTCCGGGTGCTGCCGATGGAGCTCTTGCATGTAGGCCTCGTCGGCGGGATCGGCCTCGAGATGCTCCCATGCCTCGCGGTCCTCCCGCGCCATAGCCGAGCTCACCACCCTGGCTCCGGCGGAACGAGGTGGACCGGACGTGTGCTGAAGGGGAAATTGAGCCTACCCGCCGTGCCATGGTAGCGGACCTACTAGCGGTCGTACTCCATGGCCGCGAGCTCGGCCGTGTGGAAGCTACCGAGCCACCGGCGGGTGTGGGTCTCTTGATTTGTAATCTCGGCGACCCACGTCCCCCACCGCCGCTGCCAGACACCGAAGTAGGACTTCATTGACTTCCGGGTCTGGGGGAGGACGGGGAAGTCCTCGAACGGCGTAGGCGCGCGGCGACGGGCGGATTGGGGGACCAGCGACGGCGGATCAGGTTCGCGGAGGACGACGGGGACACCTCAGCGGCCACCTCGCCGGCGTCGGGCGAAAAGGCCGCGATAAACCTTTTTTTGGCCATTGGCTACTCGAGCTCCCCGGCACACAGGCATAGGTTGAGGATGGAGGCGCCGGCGATGGCGGCGACCTACCAATGGTTTCGAGAGTTGTGTGTGTCTGTGTGAGCGAAGGTTGTGTTTGAGGAAATACTGCGGCAACTGAAAATTTTACTAGGCGAGGTGTAACAAGGTGGGCTACTGAAAATTTGGATCAAGGGTGAGCAGATATTTTTGAGATTGCGAGGGATGCAGAGGCGGGAGTAAAATGCCCGAGGCTACTGAAAATTTGAATCAAGGGACTGAAGCAGAGCGGGAGTAACAGACATCGCACATGGTCCGCACATACTAATCATGTGCTATCAAACATTAAAACCTTCCAAGCGGTAGATATTTTCGAGATTGCGAGGGATGCAGAGGCGGGAGTTTTGGGGGAGCTAGCTAGTGTGCTTGACACGCCAGCTGTGGACTGTAGCCGACGCACCTTCTCGTGTAAGCCATATGCATACTATACACCGACGGTTCTCCAAGATATTTTGTACTACATCTCACACGGTTGGTGAGAATAAACTGTGTGGGATCTACTTGATTTGAATTACAAAATGGGGTCACAGCGGCAATGGACGGTGTTTGAATTGCTAAACCTTTTATCTACAGTGAACATGCAACTGTATGTGTGTCGTAAAAGAATTGGAATTATTCAGGGTTCGTTTGGACATTTCATACATTAAACTGGTTTTCTAGCAATTTCAGGTGCACAATTCAAAATTAAACTACATGCACATGCCCCGGTGCATACAAATTGGTTGAAAAATCAAATCTGTGACCTTCAGTGCATGCTTAGGTCCCATGGAAGAAATGGGAATGAATTTTTCGGGGTTCGTTTGGCCTTTTTTATACATTAACTGGGTTTCCTAGACATTTTATGTGCATAATTCAAATTTGAAGTACAAGCACATTCTCCAATGCACCAAAGTTGGTTGAAAAATCACATGTGTGTCCTTGGGTGAATTTCTAGGTCCCATGCAAGAGATGGGAATGAAATTCAAAAACCATGGCATTGTTGATTGCCGGTGAAACATTGAGATGTCTGGTTTTTAAATTCTAGTAAATCCAAAACTCGTCTGAAATTCATGAAACTTAGCATGCTATCATGGAGTGGCATCAACATGCCGTGGTGAAAATTTTACCCCATTTGGGGCAGGTTTGGGTATAAGCTTCTCACAAACCAGAGCTTCTCACAATAAGCATGATGGTTTCGATAGGGAACATACCACCTTTGGTGACGGGACGATATCCGTTGCCTCTTATTGCTTTCAAAAATTTCTAGTGTCAACATAGAACAACAAGAGTGTTGTGTTCAATCTTGAAATTTTTCGGGGTTTGTTTGGCCTTTTTTATACATTAACTGGGGTTTCTAGGCATTTTATGTGCATAATTCAAATTGAACTGCAAGCACATGCTCCAGTGCACCAAAGTTGGTTGAAAAATCACATGTGTGTCCTTGGGTGAATTTCTAGGTCCCATGCAAGAGATGGGAATGAAATTCAAACACCAGGGCACTGTTGATTGCCGGAAAAACGTTGAGATGCTTGGTTTTTAAATTCTAGTAAATCCAAAACTCGTATGAAATTCATGAAACTTCGCATGCTATCATGGAGCGGCATCAACATGTCGTGGTGTAAATTTTGTCCCATTTGGGGCAGGTTCGGGTATAAGCTTCTCCCAAACCAGAGCTTCTCACAACAAGCATGTGGTTTCGATAGGGAACGTACCACCTTCGGGGACGGGACGATATCCATTGCTTCTTATTGCTTTCAAAAAATTTCTAGTGTCAACATAGAACAACAGGAGTGTTGTGTTCAATCTTGGAATTTTTCGGGGTTCGTTTGGCCTTTTTATGCATTAACAAGGTTTTCTAGGCATTTTATGTGCATAATTCAAATTTGAACTACAAGCACATGCTCCAATGCACTAAGGTTGGTTGAAAAATCACATGTGTGTCCTTGGGTGAATTTCTAGGTCCCATGCAAGAGATGGGAATGAAATTCAAACACCAGGGCACTGTTGATTGCCGGAAAAACGTTGAGATGCTTGGTTTTTAAATTCTAGTAAATCCAAAACTCGTATGAAATTCATGAAACTTCGCATGCTATCATGGAGCGGCATCAACATGTCGTGGTGTAAATTTTGTCCCATTTGGGGCAGGTTCGGGTATAAGCTTCTCCCAAACCAGAGCTTCTCACAACAAGCATGTGGTTTCGATAGGGAACGTACCACCTTCGGGGACGGGACGATATCCATTGCTTCTTATTGCTTTCAAAAAATTTCTAGTGTCAACATAGAACAACAGGAGTGTTGTGTTCAATCTTGGAATTTTTCGGGGTTCGTTTGGCCTTTTTATGCATTAACAAGGTTTTCTAGGCATTTTATGTGCATAATTCAAATTTGAACTACAAGCACATGCTCCAATGCACTAAGGTTGGTTGAAAAATCACATGTGTGTCCTTGGGTGAATTTCTAGGTCCCATGCAAGAGATGGGAATGAAATTCAAACACCAGGGCACTGTTGATTGCCGGCAAAACGTTGAGATGCCTGGTTTTTAAATTCTAGTAAATCCAAAACTCGTATGAAATTCACGAAACTTGGCATGCTATCATGGAGCGGCATCAACATGCCGTGTTAACTTTTTCCCATTTGGGGCACATTCGAGTATATGCTTCTCACAAACCAGAGCTTCTCGCAACAAGCATGATGGTTTCGGTAGGGGACGGCCCACCTTTGGGGACAAAACGATATCCATTTCCTCTTATTGCTTTCAAAAATTTTCTCATGTCAACATAGAACAACAGGAGTGTTGTGTCAATTTTTGGGATTTTTCGGGGTTCGTTTGGACATTTTTATGCATTAACTGAGTTTTCAATGCATTTATGTGCATAATTCAAATTTGAACTACATGCACATGCTCTAATGCACTAAGGTTGGTTGAAAAATCTAATATGTGTCCTTGGGTGAATTTCTAGGTCCCATGCAAGAGATGGGAATGAAATTCAAACACCAAGGCACTGTTGATTGCCGGCAAAACGTTGAGATGCCTGGTTTTTAAATTCTAGTAAATCCAACACTCATGTGAAATTCATGAAACTTGGCAAGCTATCATGGAGCGACATCAACATGATGTGTTAAAAAATTTGTCCCATTTGGGGCAGGTTCGGGTATATGCTTCTCACAAACCAGAGCTTCTCACAACAAGCATGATAGTTTCGGTAGGGAACGTCCCACCTTTGGGGACGAAACAATATCCATTGCCTCTTATTGCTTTCAAAAAATTTCTCGTGTCAACATAGAACAACAGGAGTGTTGTGTCATTTTTTGGGATTTTTTTTGGGTTTGTTTGGACATTTTAATGCATTAATTGAGTTTTCAATGCATTTATGTGCATAATTCAAATTTGAACTACATGCACATGCTCCAGTGCATATAAATTGGTTGAAAAATCAAATATGTGTCCTTGGGTGCATGCTTAGGTCCCATGCAAGAAATGGGAATGAATTTCAAACACCAGGGCACCGTTGATTGCCGGCAAAACATTGAGGTGCCTCATTTTTAAATTCTAGTAAATCCAAAACTCATCTGAAGTTCCTGAAACTTGGCATGATTTCATGGAGCGGCATCAACATGCCGTGGTAAAAATTTTGTCCTGTTTGGGGCAGGTTTGAGTATATGCTTCTCACAAACCAGAGCTTCTCACAACAAGCATCATGGTTTTCGGTAGGGAACGTCCCACCTTTGGGGACGAAACGATATCGACTGCCTCTTATTGATTCCAAAAAATTTCTCGTGTTAACATAGAACAACGGGAGCGTCGTGTCAATTTTTGTGATTTTTTGGGCTTCTTTTGGACATTTATATGCATTAACTGAGTTTTCAATGCATTTATGTGCATAATTCAAATTTGAACTACATGCACATGCTCCAGTATATATAAATTGGTTTAAAAATCAAATATGTGTCCTTGGGTGCATGCTTAGGTCCCATGCAAGAAATGGGAATGAATTTCAAACACCAGGGTACCGTTGATTGCCGACAAAACATTGAGATGCCTAGTTTTTAAATTCTAGTAAATCCAGAACTCGTGTGAAATTCATGAAACTTGGCATGCTATCATGGAATGGCACCCGACATGATGTGGTATTTTTGTGTCCATTTTGAGAGACGGCGCACTTGAATAATGACAGCCAACAAAGGCATTTTGAAAAAATAGCTGCCACTTTAATATCTCAAACATTTGTATAATTCAAACCGCGTGCGTTCTGTAACCATTCACGTGATGCCACGTGCCTTGGTTTTAATGGCTGTAGGAGGTGCCGTGCGGACAGCTGCTTGACCTTGACTAAACGGGAGGCATGCGAGTGCAGTCCGGTGCGCAGGCTGACCGAGAGGCATGCAAGCCGTCCTCCAATGCGCAGGCTGACCGGGAAGCGTGCAAGCTATACGCTGCGCAGGCTCACTGGGAAGCGAGCCCTTTGACTTCCATGGCCGCCCGCCTTCCTCTCCATTAATGGCGCCTGAGCCGCTATTTAATACAGGCGGCCTTACCATTTGCCTCCCATTCCCCTCCCCCCGCAGACCTCCACCGCCATGGCGCAGAATGATCATCTGCCACTAGTCTTCAAGTTTGGTGAAGTCGACTCCGAGCCGGAGGAGATAGAAATTAAGGAGGAATGGGGCCTCATGGACATGGCCCAGAACGAGCTGGCCACGGCGGTTGCTGCCCCCGCTCCCATCCCAGCTCCCATCCCCGCGCCCGCGCCAGCGACCATCCTCGTAGCATTGACGGGCTGGTTGATACGTCTCCAACGTATCTATAATTTTTCATTGTTCCATGCTATTATATTATCAACTTGGATGTTTTATATGCATGTATATGCTATTTTATATGATTTTTGGGACTAACCTATTAACCTAGAGCCCAGTGCCAGTTTCTGTTTTTCCCTTCTTTCAGTGTTCCGCAGAAAAGGAATATAAAACGGAGTCCAAACGGAATGAAACCTTCGGAAAAGTTATTTTTGGAAAGAAAGCAATACAGGAGACTTGGAGTGCACGTCAGGGGATCAACGAGGAGAGCACAAGGCAGGGGGCGCGCCCTCCACCCTCGTGGGCCCCTCGTGGCTCCCCTGATGTATTTCTTCCGCCTATATATATCCATATACCCTAAAACTATCGAGGAGCACAATAAATCGGGAGTTCCGCCGCCAGAAGCCCCCGTAGCCACCGAAAACCAATCTAGACCCATTCCGGCACCCTGCTAGAGGGGGAATCCTTCTCCGGTGGCCATCTTCATCATCCCAGTGCTCTCCATAACGAGGAGGGAGTAGTTCTCCCTCGGGGCTGAGGGTATGTACCAGTAGCTATGTGTTTGATCTCTCTCTCTCTCTCGTGTTCTTGAGGTGATACGATCTTGATGTATCGCGAGCTTTGCTATTATAGTTGGATCTTATGATGTTTCTTCCCCCCTCTACTCTCTTGTAATGGATTGATTTTTCCCTTTGAAGTTATCTTATCGGATTGAGTCTTTAAGGATTTGAGAACACTTGATGTATGTCTTGCGTGGGATACCCGTGGTGACAATGGGGTATTCCATTGATCCACTTGATGTATGTTTTGGTGATCAACTTGCGGGTTCCGCCCATGAACCTATGCATAGGGGTTGGCACATGTTTTCATCTTGACTCTCCGATAGAAACTTTGGGGCACTCTTTGAGGTTCTATGTGTTGGTTGAATAGATGAATCTGAGATTGTGTGATGCATATCGTATAATCATACCCACGGATACTTGAGGTGACATTGGAGTATCTAGGTGACCTTAGGGTTTTGGTTGATTTGTGTCTTAAGGTGTTATTCTAGTACGAACTCTAGGGCTGTTTGTGACACTTATAGGAATAGCCCAACGGATTGATTGGAAATAATAACTTTGAGGTGGTTTCGTACCCTACCATAATCTCTTCGTTTGTTCTCCGCTATTAGTGACTTTGGAGTGACTCTTTGTTGCATGTTGAGGGATAGTTATGTGATCCAATTATGTTATTATTGTTGAGAGAACTTGCACTAGTGAAAGTATGAACCCTAGGCCTTGTTTCCTAGCATTGCAATACCGTTTGTGCTCACTTTTATCATTAGTTACCTTGCTGTTTTTATATTTTCAGATTACAAATACCTTTATCTACTATCCATATTGCACTTGTATCACCATCTCTTCGCCGAACTAGCGCATCTATATAATTTACCAATGTATTGGGTGTGTTGGGGACACAAGAGACTCTTTGTTATTTGGTTGCAGGGTTGCTTGAGAGAGACCATCTTCATCCTACGCCTCCTACGGATTGATAAACCTTAGGTCATCCACTTGAGGGAAATTTTCTACTGTCCTACAAACCTCTGCACTTGGAGTCCCAACAACGTCTACAAGAAGAAGGTTGTGTAGTAGACATCAAGCTCTTTTTTGGCGCCGTTGCCGGGGAGGTTAGCGCTTGAAGGTATATCTTTAGATCTTGCAATCGAATCTTTTTTTCTTGTGTTAGCACTAGTTTAGTTTATAAAAGAAAACTACAAAAAAAATGGAATTGGGTTTGCCTCATATGCTTCATCTTTTTAATATCTTTCATGAGTATGATGGAAAGGAAAACTGTGCCAAAGTGTTAGAAGAAGAATGCATTAAAATGTTTGGCACTAAATATTTGAATGATGAGCATGATTGCAATGTTGTTAGTATGAATTCCTTGAATATCCATGATACTAATGGTATGCAAAGCCACAAGCTTGGGGAAGCTATGTTTGATGAAGATGATATTTTTTGTCCCCCAAGTTTTGATGAGCAAATTTATTATGATGAAATCATGCCTCCTATTTATGATTATTATATTGATGAAAGTGGATTTGGAGAGGTCATGACTTCATTTTGTGATGAATCCACTATTCTGGAAGAGGTTCCAATTGATTATGGAACAAAGTTGCTATCTATGATGATTATTGTGATGACTTGTATTCTATAAAGAATAATGATATCCATGAAACTTGTCATCATGATTTTATTTTCAATTGGATTATGCCTCACATGATAATTATTTTGTTGAGTTTGCTCCCACTATTATTCATGAGAAGAATTTTGCTTGTGTGGAGAGTAATAAAATTTCTATTCTTGTAGATCATGAAAAGAATGCTTTATGTGATAGTTATATTGTTGAATTCATTCATGATGCTACTTAAAATTGTTATGAGGGAGGAACATATGCTTGTAGGAATTGCAATAATATCAAGTCTCCTCTCTATGTGCTTAAAATTTTGAAGTTATGCTTGCTTTACCTTCCTATGCAAGTTGATTCTTGTTCCCACAAGTTGTTTGCTCACAAAATCCCTATGCATAGGAAGTGGGTTAGAATTAAATGTGCTAGTCATATTCTTCAATATGCTCTCTTTATGTTACAATTCTTATCTTTTATGTGAGCATCATTGAAATCATCATGCCTAGCTAGGGGCGTTAAACGATAGCGCTTGTTGGGAGGCAACCCAACTTTCTTTTTGTTCCTTGATTTTTGATCCTGTTTAGTAATAAATAATTTATCTAGTCTCTGTTATTATTGAGTTTTTTATGTTTTAATTAGTGTTTGTGCCAAGTAGAACCGTTGGGAAGACTTGGGGAAAGTCTTGTTGATCTTGCTGTAAAAAACAGAAACTTTAGCGCTCACGAGAATTGCTGCCATTTTTTATTGGAAAGGGCTATTTAGTTAATTCTTTTTGAAGATGATTAATAGATAAATTACTCACGTCCATCAATTTAATTTAGAATTTTTGGGGTTCCAGAAGTATACGTTTGATCCATATTACTACAGACTGTTCTGTTTTTGATAGATTCTGTTTTTCATGTGTTGTTTACTTATTTTGATGAATCTATGGCTAGTAAAAGAGTTTATAAACCATAGAGAAGTTGGAATACAGTAGGTTTAACACCAATATAAATAAATAATGAGTTCATTATAGTACCTTGAAGTGGTGTTTTGTTTTCTTTCGCTAACGGAGCTTACGAGTTTTCTGTTAAGTTTTGTGTTGTGAAGTTTTCAAGTTTTGGGTAAAGATTCAATGGACTATGGAATAAGGAGTGGCAAGAGCCTAAGATTGGGGATGCCAATGTCACCCCAAGGTAATATTCAAGGACAACCAAAAGCCTAAGCTTGGGGATGCCCCGGAAGGCATCCCCTCTTTCGTCTTCATTCATCGGTAACTTTACTTGGAGCTATATTTTTATTTACCACAAGATATGTGTTTTGCTTGGAGCGTCATTTTATTTTATTTAGTTTTGCTTGCTGCTTGAATAAAATACCAAGATCTGAAATTCTTAAATGTTAGAGAGTCTTCATATAGTTGCATAATTATTCGGCTACTCATTGATCTTCACTTATATCTTTCGGAGTAGTTTGTTGTTGCTCTAGTGCTTCACTCATATCTTTTTAGAGCACAGTGGTGGTTTTATTTTGAAGAAATAGATGAACTCTCGTGCTTCACTTATATTATCTTGAGAGTCCTAAACAGCATGGTAGTTTGCTTTGGTTATGAAACTAGTCCTAATATGATGGGCATCCAAGAGGGATATAATAAAAAAATTCATATAAAGTTCATTGAATACTATGAGAAGTTTGATGCTTGACAATTGTTTTGAGATATGAAGATGGTGATATTAGAGTCATGCTAGTTGAGTAGTTGTGAATTTGAGAGATACTTGTGTTAAAGTTTGTGATTCCCATAGCATGCACGTATGGTGAACCGTTATGTGATGAAGTCGGAGCATGATTTATTTATTGATTGTCTTCCTTATGAGTGGCGGTTGGGGACAAGCGATGGTCTTTTCCTACCAATATATCCCCCTAGGAGCATGCGTGTAGTACTTTGTTTCAATAACTAATAGATTTTTGCAATAAGTATGTGAGTTCTTTATGACTAATGTTGAGTCCATGGATTATACGCACTCTCACCCTTCCACCATTGCTAGCCTCTCTAGTACCATGCAACTTTCGTCGGTACCTTACACCCACCATATACCTTCCTCTAAACAGCCACCATACCTACCTATTATGGCATTTCCATAGCCATTCCGAGATATATTGCCATGCAACTTTCCACCGTTCCGTTATTATGACACGCTCCATCATTGTCATATTGCTTTGCATGATAATGCAGTTGACATCGTATTTGTGGCAAAGCCACCGTTCATAATTCTTTCATACATGTCACTCTTGAATCATTGCACATCCTAGTACACCGCCGGAGGCATTCATATAGAGTCATATCTTGTTCTAAGTATCGAGTTGTAATTCTTGAGTCGTAAGTAAATAAAAGTGTGATGATCATCATTATTAGATCATTGTCCCAGTGAGGAAAGGATAATGGAGACTATGATTCCCCCATAAGTCGGGATGAGACTCCGGATGAAAAATAAAAGAAAAAGAAAAAAAGAGGCCATAAAAAAGAGGGAAAAGGCCCAAAAAAATAAAAATAAAAAAATGAGAGAAAAAGAGAGAAGGGGAAATGCTACTATCCTTTTACCACACTTGTGCTTCAAAGTAGCACCATGATTTTTATGATAGAGAGTCTCCTATGTTGTCACTTTCATATAATAGTGGGAATCTTTCATTATAGAAGTTGGCTTGTATATTCCAATGATGGGCTTCCTCAAAATGCCCTAGCTCTTCGTGAGCAAGCGAGTTGGATGCACACCCATTAGTTTCTTTTGTTGAGCTTTCATACATTTATAGCTCTAGTGCATCTGTTGCATGGCAATCCGTACTCACTCACATTGATATCTATTGATGGGCATCTCCATAGCCCGTTGATATGCCTAGTTGATGCGAGACTATCTTCTCCTTTTTGTCTTCTCCACAGCCACCATTCTATTCCACCTATAGTGCTTCCATGGCTCACGCTCATGTATTGCGTGAAGATTGAAAAAGTTTGAGAACATCAAAAGTATGAAACAATTGCTTGGCTTGTCATCGAGGTTGTGCATGATTTAAATATTTTGTGTGGTGAAGATAGAGCATAGACAGACTATATGATTTTGTAGGGACAACTTTCTTTGGCAATGTTATTTTGAGAAGACATAATTTGCTTTCTTAGTGCCTTGAAGTATTATTATTTTATGTCATATTAAACTTTTGTTCTTGAATCTTATGGATCTTAACATTCTATGCGAAAATGAAGAGAATTACTGTAGAGAAATATGCCAGGTAGCATTCCACATAAAAAATTTTGTTTTTATCATTTACCTACTCGAGGACGAGCAGGAATTAAGCTTGGGGATGCTGATTACGTCTCCAACGTATCTATAATTTTTGATTTCCATGCTATTATATTATCAACCTTGGATGTTTTATATGCATTTATATGCTATTTTATATGATTTTTGGGACTAACCTATTAACCCAGAGCCCAGTGCCAGTTTCTGTTTTCCCCTTGTTTCAGTGTTCCGCAGAAAAGGAATATCAAATGGAGTCCAAACGGAATGAAACCTTTGGAAAAGTTATTTTTGGAAAGAAAGCAATAAAGGAGACTTGGAGTGCACGTCAGGGGATCAACGAGGAGAGCACGAGGCAGGGGGCGCGCCCTCCACCCTCGTGGGCCCCTCGTGGCTCCCCTGATGTATTTCTTCCGCCTATATATATCCATATACCCTAAAACTATCAAGGAGCACAATAGATCAGGAGTTCCGTCGCTAGAAGCCTCCGTAGCCACCAAAAACCAATCTAGACCCGTTCCGGCACCCTGCCGGAGGGGGAATCCTTCTCCGGTGGCCATCTTCATCATCCCGGTGCTCTCCATGACGAGGAGGGAGTAGTTCTCCCTCGGGGCTGAGGGTATGTACCAGTAGCTATGTGTTTGATCTCGCTCTCTCTCTCTCTCGTGTTCTTGAGGTGATACGATCTTGATGTATCACGAGCTTTGCTATTATAGTTGGATCTTATGATGTTTCTTCCCCCCTCTACTCTCTTGTAATGGATTGAGTTTTCCCTTTCACTACAAAAAAATACACTTCCATGATGATACGTGTTTGTCACAGTAGGTCGCATTTTCTGTCATGCATGTACATCCATGACGATTTTATGACAGAATCAAGATAGTCATACCTGTGCTGTCGTAGAAGTGTTCCATGACATTACCAAAATTATCATCACGGAAGTGTCCACTTCCATGACGATAAATCCCGCGTCACAGAAGTGCTTTCGTCAAGGGTGACGGACACGTGCCATCCACCGTAACGGAACGCCATTAAGCTATCGGGTCGGGTTTTGGATCCGATAACCCGTTAACAGCCCAGACCAATGGGGATTTTCCACGTGTAAAATCATCATTGGCTAGAGGAAACACGTGTCGGCTCATCGTTGGGACAGATGTCATCCACTCATTGGACAGAAGGCACCTATGATACGTCGACACGTGGCACGGCCCAATAGAGGTCCATTCCTGTGAAAAGGCCGACCCGTTTGACTTGGTCAAAAGGTGGCGGGCCGGCCCATGTAAAGCCTGATAACGGCCTGTTCGCATATAGCCCATTTACAGCCCGCTAACCCAAGGCCCGTTACGCCCTATCCGAATTAGGCCCAGCAGCGTCATCTGGGCCACCCAATATGATTCCAGCCCGTTTTCACTTCTGGCCCATGTATGGCCCATGACGTCTTTCGGCCCATATGAGGCCCTATGTAACTCTTGGCCTATTAATGGCCCATGGTGAAACTGGCCCATAATGAACAGTGTATCACTTTACACCCATTAACGGCCCGTGGTGAAACTGGCCCGTAATGAACAGTGTATCACTTTATACCCATTAATGGCCCGTTATTCCGTTGGGCCGTTTCTAGCCCATGTTATGTTTCGGCCTTCTCAGAGCCCATTTATTCTTGGGCTCATTTCCAGCATTCGTTTACTTATGGCCCGTTACTGTCATTTTCTGCTTGTGGGCCAAATTCAGCCCGTGGTTACAGTCGGCCCATTTGTGGTCCGTTAATACGTTGGGCCATTTTCATAGCGTCATCAAATACGTCCTATTAAAGATGGCCCGTTATGGTCGGTCCATGAATAGACGATTCCAACTCTAGCCCGTTTACGGCCATAATGTGGCCTGTTATTGGCCCATGTTTGGCTAATCGATCATACTGCCCGTATAAGGCCCATTGATGATACGGCCCGTAGAAGGCCCATTTTTTCTATGGCCCATAGAAGGCCCACTATTTCTACGGCCCGTAGAAGGCCCACTGTTTCTACGGCCCGTAGGAGGCCCAATGTCACTACAGTAAATATTAGCCCATGGTTATTGTGGCCTAGTTTAAAAAATAGGTTATTGCAGCCACTAGCAAACCGCGGAAAAAGAACTACAATGACTACAAGCAAACAAATAAACAAGACAACAAGGAAATAAATAAGCAAGCAACTTACGCTAGGCTATCACGGCTATCACACATATTACATCCACTGGGCATCAAAGTTCACCACCAGTGCAAATAAACGCGCCGACAAAAGAATATACAAAACTGAGAGCACTTCAGAAGGCACTAGGCCTGGCCAGGTCGGGCCCCCCAAACAGCTGAAGAAGCTGAGTAGACCTCAGTTGTGTCAACGATAGATGCATCAACACTAGATTTAAGGCATGATGGTGCGCACGACAGTTCTCTGACATCTTCATTGCATCTTTGACTTCAAGTCGGAGCTGAGCTGAAGCAAGCCTTTCCGCTTTAAGTTGAGACTGAAGAAGTTAAACTGATTTACGCAGCGACTGCACAGAGGTTGTCTCACACCTGCTGGTGAGTAGCTTCAACTCACTGTCTTCATCAAGACAGGACCTTGGGGTCATCTCGCTGTCCTCAAGATGGTTTGGCTCACTATATTCCCTAAAGTTTTGCCTGGCATAAGAGATACAAGTCTGAAAGAGAAATAAGGAGACACGTAACAGGTTTCACAATTATATAAGCAAATAAATGGACCTGTTCTGCATAAGGAACATGTTTTTACAACTACAATTTGAAACTGGTAGTTGTTGCAAACATCCAATCAGATGTAAACAGCAAAGCAAACAGCAGTGGAGGAAATGATGCCTATCCAAATCTATACTAGAACAAAGTTTGAAGGCTTGAGAAGGATGAACTTACATTACATG
Source organism: Triticum urartu (assembly GCF_003073215.2). Classification (NCBI taxonomy): domain Eukaryota; kingdom Viridiplantae; phylum Streptophyta; class Magnoliopsida; order Poales; family Poaceae; genus Triticum; species Triticum urartu. The sequence goes on along the minus strand of NC_053028.1, from coordinate 526,949,474 downwards.
TTAACACGGGCTGGACAAAGCCCTTCTCCATGTTAATGGAAGGATAATTCAATAAATTCCCCAAAGAAAATTCTTTATAAGCGTTGCCATTATTCTACATTTTGCAAAGAGTATATATAGATCAAATAATATTGGAAGAAACAGAGGATAATGAAGCTCAGGTGCAGATTGATGATACATAATCAAATAGCAATTAATTAAGTACAGCGTTACAAGGCAAAAGGGAGAGAGGTACTAACAAGAGCAATGCAGAGCCCATTATTGTTTTGAGATCGTATGATCCTTTGAGCAAGGAGATTCATCTGAAATTAGTTTTCATACAAGAGAGAAGGTAAGGCACAAGCAGAAATTTAGGAGTTCAAATTTTGAATTGATATCATAGACAGTACCTGACGCTGGGCTCCCAGCCGTTCTAATAGGGGTTAGGCCACTAGAGTAGGGGTAAAGTGTGGTACAGTTGGGCCTGTGTTTTCTGTGGTTGCCGATCTATCTGATTTAACAGGTATCACTACCTTTTCCAGATACCTAGTTTGTACTCCTTGAGGATCTGCACTCACCCTCTTCCTTTTGGACACCTATTACGAAAGAACAACATTTGACTGGAAAAAACATAGTGTGACGACACATGGAATAGGTATAGAAAATGGATAGGTATGGCATATACTCATATATGATGCTTAAACTAAGTAGATGGTGTAACAAAGTAGAAGTAATGCAAGAGGTCAGATGCAAAATATGTGCGACCAATATAACTTTGCAAAGTTAGAGCAAGCACCTTGATGGGTGAATAAGATAGGCCATCCTCCACCATGCCAAGTTTGTTAGCCAGTGGATCGTTCCGCAATATTCCTCTCGTGCGCCCATTCTCATATTCATTTTGATAATGTTCAATATCTGACATGCATGAAAACATAAAAACAAGTGAGATTTTCTTTGTAATGCAGAAGTGATTCTAATCCAATACTGCCTCCCTGTAAACCCCTTTGTGCTATCTCTACAATTCTTTTAGAAGATGCCATGCATGCTATGATTTGTTGTGTGCATTAATATAATGTGGCCTACTACTCAAAATATGAGAGCTCCAGAAGTGATGACACTTCGCAGATGATAGCTTCAACATATAGTAAAGAAGAACAAGTCGACCTGACTTGACAGATTCAAAATATACTATGGGAGAACAACTCGACCTGACCAGTCGACCGCAAGAGAAGAGTATCATCTTAAAGAAGAGCAGAAGAGCAAGCAGATTGAAGATATTACAAGTCTTTCAATGCAATGTTGGTTGGCCACCCATGATGAACCAGAGCGCACATAGAAATACTATTCTTTCTGGTCTCTCCATATGTGGCTCACATGCATTTTGAAACTAAAGTAGGAACATTTAGCTAACCAATTAAACATCTCTCAGTTTTACTAATATCAGCAATAATATCATATATGAATTTGTACAACTAAGCTTGTTTAGCTCGATGGGTGAAGCAGTGCTATTATGACACGAACCACGTAGGCTGATTGTGGTCATCATAAAATGGGGAAAACATAAGCATGATGAGTACAGTGTTGACCGTGGCAGTGGGATGGCAGATCTGAAGCTGCAAACCGCGCAAAGGGTAGTTAGCAACTGATATTTGCTTTGAAATAACAATTAAGATTTGGTATGGACAAGAAAGTACGATCAACAAGTGACAAAGAAACGCAATTATGCTGTCTCTCTATATGTCGTGACATGCATTTGGAAACTCAAGTGGGACCTTTAGCTAACCAATTAAATGTGTCGGTTAACTAATATCAGTATCATATCATAATCATATTTGAACAACTAAGCTTTCAAATTCTGAGTGTTGTGTTGTTTATCTTGAAGGGCGGAGTAATGCTAGTACGACAGAAAGCACCTATGTAGATCATAGTAGAGTAGATAAAAGGGGAAAACCCTAAGCATCAAGAGAAAAATCAAGAAAGTGGAACTAGCTGGACCAGTGCGTGGCGCACATGCTTTTCGAAACGAATATAGGAACATTAGGTGACCAATTAAACGTTCTCTATTTTAGTGATATGAGCATCATATCATATTCGTATTTCAACACGTAAGCTTTGGGTTGTGGTCTTGAGGAGCAGTGCTAGCACGACACAAAGCACCTACGATGATGGTAGTGAATATAAAGGGGGGAAACCATAAGCTTTATGAGTATAGTGCCCGTGCCATGGCGGATCTGAAGGTGCAAACCGGACAAAGCTACTTCGCCACCAATGTTTGCTTTCAACTAGCCACTACGATTTGGTATGGACAAGAAAAGTACAGTAAACAAATTACGATCTATTTTCCGGGTGAGATCAATAACTTAAGCACATATGGAAGAGTACCACCTCTCTTGCGACGCCATGTAGGCCTATGCTGATGCGTTGAGGGTGCTGCGGGTGCGATGGCTGTTGGTGGCGGAGAAGAAGACTTTAGACGGTAGACGGCCGGGTCGGGGGATATATCCTGTTGCCGTGGACGAGACGGTCGTAGGAGCGGCAACGGCAAGGTGGACGACGGCGCCGATGAAGCGAGAGGAGGTGATGAAAGGATCCTGGTCCAGCGCCATGGATGAGAGACGTCCATCTCTTGCAGTGGACGACGGGGTAGGGGTAGCAGCTCCGGCAAGGTGGAGGACGGGATGGCGGACGGAGGAGGCTGGACGCAGTGCGGAGGTTGTCGTGCCGCCGATGATGTATGAATGGGGAAATGTAGGGGAGGGGGGATCTCAAACTTTGGGATGCGCTTCTCTGAAATGGGGGAAAGTTACGAACTTATCCCCCGTTTAAAATTTCGGACATTGCCTCGGTTGGGGATATGACGGTAATCTCGCATCTCCCAAATATTTGCCGGTAACTATTTCGGGCGAGGAGAGGGTGTTTTGCCGCCCACGGTTGGCGCCCACGGTGTATGAACGGGGCTGACAGGTAGGGCGGGTGTGTCACGTCTGATGGAAGTTACACATTTGCCCCTATTTAAAATATTAGCCTACATTGATTTCGGACGAGGAGAGCTTGTTTTGCCGCCCACCGTGTATGAATAGGGAAATGGAGGAAGAGACACATGTCTTTCGGACGAGCTTGAATCAAATGTGTTTTGCCGCCCACGTTTGGCGCCCACTGTGTCTGAATGGGCTCAGAGGCCGTCATGTCACGTCTGACTGAAGTTACTAGTCTACCCCTATCGACAGCAGTGTAAATCCGGCCGATAAGGATGTCAAGTGTCAGGGGTAGACAGTAATTTCCATCTCGCAAACACTTGCTTCGGGCTGCCCACAAATTATAGTGGGTGTTTAGCCGCTTCATTCAAAACTTGGGAGAATTAGCATTCACGTTTGCCCTGGGACCTGGCAAACTAAATTCAAATCCAATTTGTATTCAATTACGAATATCCACAGATAATTATACATTTTGTTATTTATTTCTTCAAAACCACAACAAAGATTTATTCCACCTTTATATATGATTATTATTTAGAAATGCCGTGATCTTCGAATTCAGTAGGTTGGATACACTCTGAGTCAAACAGTTATTTCATCCAATACAATATGCTCACACGAAAAACAGTTCACCTTATGTCAATCATACAAGTACTGAGGATTACCTCGCCTAAAAAATTCGGATGATTACAACACATGGACAACATAGGGGGTCTTGCAACATAATCCATTCAGAGACATGACACAACATGCAAGTACAATAATCTAATGACAATTTCAACTGGTATCTAAAGAAGAACCGGGATTACCTTGGGCTTCAGATAGCAGAAACAGCAGGACCTCCTCCGTCTTCAAATGCAACATTCTTACTTCCTCCAATTCTTGGGTTGTTTGCATAATGTGTGCTGCTAATTCCGTAATTTCCATCCTCAAGATAAAGATTACCTCATTCATGGCAGCCACACCATCTCTTTCTGCCTCTAGTAGAGCCTCAAGCACTATAATATCTGTGCTCAGACTGCTCTCCAGCGGTGTTGCCTCTGAACTGCTACCATCTGGTAACATGGATGGCGCACTGCTTCCACAAATAGATTCTGGGGTTGTACATTGTGTCCTAGTGTGAACGGAATCCTGAAAGGTTTCCGCTGGACATCAGTAAGAGATAGTTATCGTATGATCCAGGCAGTAAGCTTACATGGTAAACAACGGACGAATTATTGCCGATCATGGCAAACTATATTTAAATGGTTCGAAGCAGCATCAGCCGAAAAGAAATTAAAATGGTAAGATGAAACTAGGGATGTAAGTGGCAAATAAACGACATCCACCAGTCCCATCTAGTTAGTTTTTGCTACCTCCCTAGTTCATTTTCCTCAAAAAACAAAAAATCTTTTGAACTATCATACCACTAGTGGACTTTAATCGGGATTAAACAGGACCCAGTTGACATCCCTAGTTGAAAGGTAGTGTACAACCGCTATATTTAAGTTGCCAAGGCATCTAAGCAGTTGAAATAATCTGAGAAAGCACTTAACAGTGTGGCCTCATATAAACTACGAAGACAGTCTTGTGATGAAGTTGAGAGGAAAAGTTAAGGACTCAAATGAAATAGGCATGCATTTCTTTACGATAGTACAGCAGGCACTGCTGACATATTGGCCAACTCAGCTATAGCGTAACAACAAATAAGCATTCGAATCAAGCAATACAGCAAAGCAGACAACTGAACTATTTGTAATTCGGTAGGATTACACATTGAGGGCACAAGCCAAGAAAGCAGCCCACTCGCATTACATTTCACATGTACTAAAACACACTGGCTTACCATATGTTGCTGTGAAGCCTAGCTGCTGTTGCAATGTTCTTTGAAGATATCGTCAGCATCCCGTGGTTGCAAATCTAGTTGTTGTAGTTTATTCTGCACCATCTATTTAGGTAAAATTAATTTTAATCTCATGCACTGGTCCGAATTGATCATCAATGGTTCATCTAAACTAATGAAAGAAGGGTGTGTGCATACACGACAATATATCTGCTTTCCTCTATTTTTATGCTTGTTTGAGGTGCCAGCCCCAAAAGAAAAAATATTTTGCTTGATGGGGTTGGCAGCTCCATAATTAATAGAAGCATCAAACTAATCATGCAACTTGGGAAGATCAAGAACACACAAACAAGTAATGAACAGAGGCTCGGAGCAGTGATGTAATAGCTAGCATCAGAAAATGTAGGGTAAAACGAACAAAAAGCAGCGGAACCACAGGCTAGTTTGCTGATGTGTAATTAAGCATAGAGAACATTAAGCAGTCTGATGGAACCAACAGGTGGCATCAGAACAAAACTAAAGCATACTAACTATATGTGCACTGGTATGTAATTTAGCACATGTAACATGTTCACTGCCAGAAGTATGGCCCTACAGGTGCAAGCAGAATAACGCGTCTCATGAAAAACTGAATGATGCCCTGAAGAAATTCAAAGGTGCGGTGCTTATGCTAGGAAAGTGAACGTAGGCCCCAGCCGTTGGATAATAGTACCTGATTCTCAGCGGCATATGGGTATCGTTGTCATACTTGATAGCTAAGGATCGTTGATGGTGCTCGTGTTGCGGTTGAGTTTGGGCCGGCTGTTGCCGTCGCTGAAGCGGCTCCGGTGCTACGGTTGCGGCGCCTGTCGACATACAAGAAAGCTCATCTATGGTAAGTGAACAGTTGCACGATAAAGAGAAAAACCGAAGGAGTACAAATCGAAATAACCTGATGAGGCTGCGGCGTCGGTAAAGCAGGGCTAATGGAGTTGAATATGGCGTCCGTGGAGCGGGTCCGGTGCAGTGGACGAAGGCTTCGGCGGGTGCGTTGTATAGTGCTTTCGGTGAGGCGGATCTGTTGCGGCGGACGAGGGCTTGTATGAAGGGCCAGCGAAGGGGCGGACGAGGGAGTCAGTGAAGGGCCTACACTGTGGTGGACGAGGGCGCCGGTTAAGTAGATCCGGTGCGGTGGACCATGATGGCGGTCAAGGAGATCTGGAGCGGTGGACAAGCCAGTCGCTGAAGTGGCTCCGGTGAAGTGGTGAGTTGGCAGTTGGGGGTTCCAAGGTGTGGAAGGTAGATCCGGCGGGGTGTGAGGTCCACCGCTGTGGCGGAGGACTAGATTCGGCAGCTTGCCGTGGTTGGGGGGGTCGGGGAGGGGAAGGGGAGGGGCTCTAGGGAAGAATGTTGGGGGCAAAGAGGGGGAAAAAATGGAGTTACCAAAGCAGCCCTTTTCCGTTCATGTGGCAGGGGTAAAACAGGAATATCATAGGTCTAAACTTTCGGGCGTGTGATATTTTGATGTGAGCAGGAAGTTTGAAAGCTTTTGGCGCCTAAAATTATAAGTATTCTGCTCTCGTACGACCGAATATGATATCATGGCCGACAATTTGTTTGTTTTGCACGCAAAAAAATGTGCAAGTTTTGAAAATCAATGTCTCCAACTCGAAACTTAGATTGTCCATTCAATTCAAATATGGATCATTGAGCTACTACAAGCAAATACCATCATATGGTCCAATTCAAATGAAATTCCAAATGTGTTTATCCTAAATATGATGACAAAAGCAAAAATGTGTATGTGTATGAATAAAGTGGATGATTATAAAGTTTGAACATGCTCGTATGTGTATATCTCTAGGTTTGATATATGAATTTGAAATCACGAAATCCTGGCTTAAAAATGTACATCCGTTTAAATGAATTACAAAAGCTAATAATGGAGTCGAATTCCAAAATTCCAATCTTAGGTTTGTAATTCTGGTACATCAAGGTATATCACGCATGTTCAAAAGTATCATTATCTCATAGTACAAACTATGAAACAAATTGATCAACCATGAGTGCACAATATCTCAATTACGCTAAAGTCCCTCAAATATAGACACCTCACTCTTTATCTGAAGTCAAGCCCCCCCACCACCACACACACACACACATAGAGAAGTCGTTCTCTCCCCCAAACACCAACACACAAGCACATTAACACCCCTCTCTCTTGTAAAGTCCGGACCCCAACATAGGTCTCTATCACTTTGTCTCTTGGGCATGCACACATCTCTTCCCTCACTCTCTAGGTCTCCCGCTATCTCTCTTACCCAAGCACACGCACTATGTAGAGTGTATATTTCCCATACACACAAAACGTCGCCCCCAAACGTCTATCTCCCTAGTTATGTGGTTCTCGCGCACTCACCTCACACACCACCCCCACTGCAAACAAGCACACTTTGTCTCCTTGTGCACCACTATCCTCTTTCTATCTCTCCCACATGCGGACCCGCCCCAGCTCCTTCCCTGTATACATAATATGTCATGACTCTTTTCATAGCTCCCTAATGTATAATCTTTCTTGATTTCGCACATTGTTCTCTACACCATCTATTCTAGATCTCTCATGAAGTCCCTATCACACACACGATGACTCGCTTCCCTTGCGTTTCCGTTCATAGGCCAATTTTGGACAACATCAACATTGTCTCCCTATCTATACGCCATTTATGGACACAAACGACCTCTCTCTCTCTCTCCGTCGCTAGCTCTCTCTTTCTCTCGCTCTCACACCCCTCTCCCACACACACACTCGATGTCTCCTCCAAATAGTCTGCTCCCCCCGCCCGCACCCGTGCTATCTCGCTACTACACATGTCACACCATTCCCCCTTCCCTTATACTAGGTTTACATCATCAGTGGTCTCTCTATTGCACATACACTCTCTCCCTCTCACACACAAACGCATGCACAAACACACACAGACACGCACAAACACCCATTTATCTGGATCCTCATCTCTCCTCATGTCCGCATGTGTATCTCACACACTCACTCTCTAGTTATGTATATGTGTCTCCACTTTACACAACACAAAGCCCCATGTACATGTCTCTCTCTATCCTCCACACACATAGACACAAAGAATCTATTATCATTGCCTCAGTCTCTAACATATCACACACGCACTCTCTCTCTCTCTCTTGCAAACACGCTCAACAAGGGTTTCCCCGTGAATAACTTACCGTCTATTCATCAACAGTCGTGGCAGTACGGCGAACACGAGACGTGAAAAAGAATAAATCTACACGTGCTTAGACCACCTAGTATGACTACTAGGACTAGAGCAAGCCAAAAAGCGCGCTGCCGTCACTCCCTCCTTGTTGGCGACAGGAAAATCTTTGTTTTACCAGTCGAGAAGTCATTGTGCTAAGGCCCCACATGCCGAGGCGTTGAATAGAATGTAGATGCTAGTTTACGGAAGCAAGTATCGATAATACGTTTGTATCTTCATACTTATATTTCTTCTCTTATAAAAAACCGAGTTGGTGATGATGGTATGTGTGCCATCTTGCAATATAGACCGTCTGATCTATATCTGACGGATGGAAATTAAACTAAAAGATACCCGCACCCCTCTCCACATTTGCAGACAAGGCCTTCCCTCATTCATCCTTATCTCCAACAAACCTCATTGTTGAGAAATTAAGAAAGGAAGCCTCTGGAACAAACTGGCCTGGTGGCCGCTGCCGGCAACTTCAATCCCCATGCCTCCGCTCAGTCCGACCACCAACCACCACCACACCCCACTCCTCTTCACCTTATCTCATATTTCTCGAGATATCATTAGTTTTTACACATGGGATTACTCCCACAAGGGTCAATCATAACAAGTGTTTTATAAAAAAATGCATCTTGATGTTCCGTGCAATGCACGTATCTTGCTAGTACTCCTACACAAGACTAAGTTGGTGATGCTGGTGTGTCTGCCATCCGTCATTTCTAACCATTAGGTCTACATCTAACGATTGTGAGGTAAGTTGTTTCCTTTTCTCACCAACATCCCACTTGTCTACCAATTTGCGGAAAAACCCGTAATTAGTATCTTAAAACCAACCACATCCCTCCCTGACCTCACCAAAACAGCCCAAGGAATATATTCTAATTGAAACATAATATATCTCTAGTGACATATGTATATCAAAATTAGAGTGTTTTGTACCAAGTTTGTGAATAAGTATTATTCTAATTATTATTCCTTGCAACGGACATGAACATTTCTAGTATTTCCAACCATGCATTTTTTCCTAGTATTCCATAGTTTCGAGTTTTCCATCAAGATATTAGTCACTCATGGTTGATATTTACTTTCAATCATGTACACATATGCACTATGTAACTAGCCTTGCTTATTGGCTTCCAAAGCTTAACTTTCACTCCTACTTACAATATGTAGAGTATTTAACAAGAAACTACCACTTTCAACCAGCCCTAGGAAGAATATATTGTACAAAAAATAGCAAAAATATACCCAAAATTTCTTAATCCACGCCAAAAACTACCTAGTACTCCTATCGATTAGGTTCGTTTAAACCCATTTATGACAGGGTTGGCCCACACGTCCATGCTGACGAGGCAGCTTAAACCAACACATTTTGTTTGACCGTTGACACGAGGGGCCCACATCTGACCTTCTATCCTGTTATTCCCCCTCAAATCATTATTTTTCCTGAACATTACTTCAAACACTACTAATGTGTGTTCGTCGGTGGCATTGGTGATGAGTGAGTTGGCCGCCGCTCCGCCGGATGGGCCGGACGCCACACTGGCCTCCGCACGGGTTGGCAGGCTGGCCCGAGCGTGACTCATGAGCGAGCAAGCCGCCGCGCTGGCCTTCGCTCGAGCCAGATGGGTGGCCTTATGTAACATCCCAAATTTGTAATTTGGAATGTTATACACTAGATCATCATGCATATCATATTTTCTTGCATTTTGGTTGATCCTAGAAATTTCACGCAACTCAAGGACCCTCGGAGTGAGTTGGAGATTTCGTTATTTTCATATTTGAGTTTTCTCAAATTTGAAAAGAGGATCATTTGATTTATTTATTTCATCTTCAATTATTTTTCCAATATCAAAAATGTGAGAGAGGGAATAATATGACTTTCCCAAAGTTAGGAAAAATGAAGATTTAATGAATAAGTCAAGTTTTGGTTTTGCCGGAGTTTTGTTTGCATTTTATTTGGATAGGGAGAAATGCTCGTTTTCAAAAATTGCATTCTAGGCCCGGAGGAAAGTTCATTTTGTTCGGCTCATTTGTAGGAGTCGGGGAAAATTTACTTTAGAAATTTTGGAGTTCGTTTAGTTTTTCTTTTCCTTGTTTTTCTACGCACGAAACTATATATAAAAAAAGAGAGAGAGCCAGCGCCCGCCTGGGCCAAGGCCCAGCCGGCCGGCCCGGCCGCCGCCGCCTTGCGCGCCAGCCAGCCCCGCCGCCCCAGGCCGAGTCCTAGAAGGACTCTAGGCCGCCGCCGCCCCTTGCTTGCCCCCTCCCCCAAGAAACCCCCCCCCTCCTAGTATAAATACCCAAGCCCCCCCCCTCTCCTCCCCACCCCAAGCCGCAGCCGCCGCCGCCTTAAGCCGCCGCCGCCGCCCTAAGCCGCCGCCCGGAGCCCCGCCTCCCGAGGTAGCCCCGCGCCGCGCCTCTTTTTCTTTTCCTCGGTTCGGTTTTACTTAAAAGAACCGTTCCGTTTCTTTTCCGTTTTCTTTCCGGTTTTTCTTTTCGGTTTTCGTTCTTCTTTCGGACCGTTCGTCTCAACGAACGTGATCACCGATTTTTCCCGGTTAACGACGCTCGTTCGTTTAATCGTTCCTCTCTTTCCTTTCGTCGGATTTATTCCGCGATTGTGATCTCAGATCCGATCTTCGTTCTAGTCTTTCTTCCCGCTCGTTTATCGGAATCAGGTGATTCAAGCGCCTGGAGTTTCGTCTCGAAAACCCCGTTCCGTCTAATCAACTTGAACAAGCCTTTGCTACAGTAAAATTTGACCTAGTTTCAACTTGCTAGAACCGAGTTGCTTTCTTCCGCCGTTTGTTTTTCCGTCGTCTGTTCGGTTCCTTCTTTCTTTGCATCCGGAGTTCTTAAGTTGAACTTTCTGGTTCGTTCTCTTGTTCGAGTTTTACATGTGCATTAGATGAGTACTTATTGTGTGCTTGTTGTTTGTCTGCGATAGATCACCCGGATTGCGCCACTTGTTACTTCGAAACCCTAGGTCTCGCGGATCCTCGGCAAGGCTAGTAACACTTTGATCATACCTTTTCTACAACCCATGTTTTATTGCATTAGATCAATCCTCACACATTGCATGATTAGGATCTAATTAAATTGTGGGATGGGAAGTAGATGAGGTAGTACCTATTACCTGTTTATTATGAAACCTTTGGGAGTTACTTCTACGTTTGCTTATTATGCCATGCTATGCTAGTAGACGTGGATTGGGTGAGTGATATCCATGACAGATGTGAGTTTGTTAATTTTAATGGTTTATCTAAGGTGGCAACTTAAACACACATCTGGGTGGATTGAGGCACCTGATGTCTATCAGGACTTGCCTGTTTTTATTTCGGACCGCCACCCAGGCTCAAAGGGATCATAAGATCTTTCATGCTAGTAACTTCCGTGTGCAGCCACAAGCCATTATGGGCTCTGGCATAGTTGACTAAGTCGTGCGAACTCTTACGGGTAGACTAGCAGATGTAGGGGATGTAGGTGGTACGGTCTACCCACATGTAAGGTGCTAGCGCTTCTGAAAGACTGTGTCTCGGTCATCCGTCTTCTCAAACACCATGTAGTGCGAGAAACCAAACGGAGGCGATCGAGTCTTGTGGGGAAAAGTGCGCAAACCTCTGCAGAGTGTACAAACTAATCATGATTAGCCGTGTCCCCGGTTATGGACAACTTGAGTATCTAGTACTTGAATATCATGTGAATCTCATCACGTTACTTCTAATTAATGTTGTTGGGTTTTAATTACTTAATTGGGATCGGAATGCTGTCAACCATTCTCGATGTTTAACAACCACCATGATAGTTAAATAAATTTATTCCTTTGCAGTAGGGAAAAACTGGCTTTATGCAAAACTGTAACCATAGAGCTTTCCACCAGCCATATATGCATGTAGTATAGCTGTTTCTTTCCATTACTCTCTATGTGTTACATTGCCAGCATATTCCATGTGCTGACCCGTTTTCGGGCTGCAACTTTCATGTTGCAGACTTTTCAGACGACGAGTAAGGTGCTTTTAGGTCGTGGTTCTATACTCAGTGATGCCGTTGGAGTTGATGGACCCATTAATCTTCTGAGTCTTCCGCTATTATCGTTATTAGTTGGCCTTAAGCCATATTTATTGTAATAAGTTCTCTTTTGAGACAACGATGTAATAAGTGTGTGATCGCCACTCTGCTATAAATCCTTCGATGTACTGTGTGGTGTCAGCATTACTGATCCAGGGATGACACCGGAGCATAGTAGACTTGATCCATTCGGGTCGGGTCGCCACAGAGATGGTATCAGAGCACACGCGGACTATAGGACACGACCACTAAGTTAAAGCCATAGATCACCATTCTCTTCTCATTTTCTAACTCCTCATCTTTTCTACTCTATTAGGATGACGAACGCGAAGATTAAGTACGCCCAACCGGATGAAGGCACACCATTTGGATTTCACCTGAAGGAAGTCACCAAGTACCTGAACATTGGATTACCAAGCTTCACGGGAACCTTCAACGCCACTCTGCCTGAAGAGGAGCGCTGGAAGATTCAAGCTCACGTTCCGGGAAGGACATTCGCGCCAATTACGAAGCCCATAGATAGTGTTTTCAATGCACCAACCTGGAGTCTGGGAAGGAGCATGGCAGCTCATATCACCATGGGACGCATTGGAGAAGTTTATCAAGAAGACCTCAAGGACACTATCTACCAGATTTGTGGACGCCGAGATGAACAATGGGAGTTAGTCAGCACCAAGAAGGATAGATCCATTGCATCTTTCATCCAGGAGTTAAACCAGCACATTCGACGCCACGAGAACCAGATGTGCAATGATATGATAGAGTTGAAGAATGCGAAGGCAAGGATCATCGAGCTAGAAGGAGAACTGAAGTCTACACGCAAGGACTACATGGACGAGATCGTAGCTCTAGCAAGACACAATGGCGATCTTAAGCAGGAGATTGAAGAACTCAAGAGGAAGTTAGCATCCAAGGAGGAAGGCGAGTACGTTGCATGTCCGGACAAATACATCATCATCGACGACACCGATTCGGATCCAAGTGAACCCGACTTTGAAGACGAAGCTGGAGCAGATATCATGGAGTCTTCCACCGGTTCAAATTTCTAGATGACCACCAGATAGTAGTAGTATTCCCCCATGTAAACATCATAGTCGAGCACTTTTGCGATAGTTTTAGACCGATTGTAAGCCCTTGTTTGATTGAATGAAGTGATTTTGTGTGCATTTGCTCATGTGCATTGGGGTAGTGTTTTCTCTTTAGACCTCACTCTATTCTTATCTCTCGTCTTTTCTAAACCCTCAGATGCCTCCGAGACGTGACAATGGATTCCCACCGGAGCTCACTCAGTTGATCCAGCAACAGAATCAATTGATGCAGATGTTAGTCCAGAACCAGCAAAACAACAACAACAACCCACCACCACCACCACCTGTTGACCACTTAGCCCGTTTCCTTAGGCTGAATCTGCCGGTGTTTTCCAGTAGCACCGAGCCAATAGTATCTGACGATTGGCTCCGCAAGATAGGAAGGGAGTTGACCACTGCAGGATGCACAGATGGTGAGAAAGTGAAGTTTGCCGCACATCAGCTAGACGGACCCGCGGCAGCATGGTGGGAGAATTTCATAGCCACTTACCTAGTTGACACTGTCACATGGGATCAGTTTCAGCAAGCTTTCCGCACTGCCCATGTATCAGTAGGAGCTATGGCCATGAAGAAGCGTGAGTTTCGCAACTTACGCCAAGGAGGAAGGACAGTTGGCCAGTACGTTGACGACTTCAGCAAGTTAGCACGTTATGCCCCAGATGACGTTGCTACGGATGCAGCTAAGTAGGAGAAGTTTCTGGAAGGACTGAATGATGAATTAAGCATGAAATTGATGGTAGCAAGTTTCAACAACTACCAGGAGTTGGTAGATCGTGCCATCATGATTGAAGGAAAGCAACAGCAGATTGAGAACCGTAAGAGGAAGTATGGACAGGTGAAGTACACCTCTGGAGCCCAGCAGAAGCCCCGTTTTACCCCTAAACCGGGATTTCAGTTTCAGCATACCCATGGAGGAGGTAGTTCGCACAACCATAATGGCCACAAGAATGGTAATGGGAATGGAGGAAGCAACGACCAGAACCGTACCACCCCATCGACCCCAACCAAGAGAGATCTGAGTCAAGTCACCTATTTCAAGTGTTCCAAGACCGGACATTATGCCAATGAATGTCCCGAAGGCCAGAATGGAAATGGCAATGGAAGCTCTGGGAAGAAGCCGAACCCTTTCAATAGAGGACAGGTGAACCACGTTAATGTGGAGGAGGTTGAAGATCAGCCTGATGCAGTAATCGGTAAGTTTTTGGTTAAGACATTTACCGCACTCGTTCTTTTTGATACTGGTGCATCGCATTCATACATATCAAGGGGATTCGTGGATAAATATAACCTGCCAACCCAAGCCCTTAGGTCACCCATGTTAGTAAGCTCACCAGGAGCGAAGTATATGGCTAGACGATGGTGTGATCGGTTACCATTAAGGATTGGTAACTATGTGTTTCCCTCAGACCTAATAGTATTGGAATCTCAAGGATTGGATGTGATATTAGGCATGGATTGGTTATCGAAGTATAAAGGGAATATTGAGTGTGTTAGTAAGTCAATTTTGCTTACCACACCCGAAGGAAGAAGGATCAAGTATGTATCCCGACATGTGCCAAACAGGACACAAGTAAACTGCCTAACAGGAGTTGTGCAAGAAGAAGTACCAATGGTAAAGGATTTTCCTGATGTATTTCCTGAGGAATTACCAGGCATGCCACCGGATAGAGACATTGAGTTTTTGATTGAGTTATTGCCAGGTACAGGCCCAATATCGAAGCAACCGTATAGGATGCCAGCAAAGGATTTGGTGGAAATTAAGAATCAAATTAAGGAGTTATTGGATAAAGGTTACATTCGCCCAAGTTCTTCGCCTTGGGGATCACCCGTACTTCTAGTGGAAAAGAAGGATGGATCATTAAGGATGGTTGTTGATTACCGTGGATTGAATGAAGTAACCATCAAGAATAAGTACCCACTGCCAATGATTAATGATCTGTTTGATCGTTTGCAAGGAGCTAAAGTGTTTTCCAAGATCGATTTGCGATCAGGGTACCATCAATTGAAGATTCGAGAGCAGGACATACCTAAGACAGCATTCACCACAAGATATGGACTGTATGAGTATACCGTTATGTCATTTGGATTGACTAACACACCTGCCTATTTTACGAACCTGATGAACAAAGTGTTTATGGAGTTTTTGGATAAGTTCGTCATAGTGTTCATTGATGACATCCTTGTTTATTCAAAGAATGAAGAGGAGCATAAGGAACATTTGCGTTTGGTTTTGGAGAAGCTAAGAGAACATCAGTTATATGCCAAGTTCAGCAAATGTGAGTTTTGGTTGAAGGAAGTTGGATTCCTCGGACACGTTATATCCGGAGAAGGTATAGCAGTTGACCCCACTAAGGTTGAGACCGTAACCGAATGGGAATCACCAACGACAGTTGGAGAGATCCGGAGTTTTCTTGGACTCGCAGGATACTACCAGAGATTCATTGAGAACTTTTCAAAGATTGCAAAGCCTATGACTGAATTGTTGAAGAAGGATACTAAGTTTAATTGGACTGAGGAATGTGAGGCTAGTTTCCAGGAATTGAAGAAACGCTTGGTTACCTCACCAGTATTGATTTTGCCAGATCAGACCAAGGATTATGAGGTGTATTGCGACGCTTCACGTCGAGGACTTGGAGCAGTGCTTATGCAGGAAGTGAGAGTTGTTTCGTATGCTTCACGGCAACTGAAGCCTCATGAGTTGAATTATGCCACGCATGATTTGGAGTTAGCAGCCATAGTGCATGCTTTGAAAACGTGGAGACATTTCCTCATTGGAAATCATTGCGAGGTGTACACGGATCACAAGAGTTTGAAGTACATTTTCACGCAGAAGGAGTTGAACCTCAGACTAAGGAGATGGTTGGAGCTCATCAAGGATTATGACATGAGATTGCATTACCATCCCGGAAAAGCTAATGTAGTAGCTGACACATTGAGCCGTAAGAGCCATGTCAATATGGTAATGACAGGAGAAGTACCAAAGGAGTTAGCAGAAAACCTTCGTGAGCTATGTTTGGAAATAGTTCCGAGAGGCTATGTAGCAACATTGGAGATTCAGTCAACATTGATGGATAAAATCAGAGAAGCTCAGAAATCTGACAAGGAGATTGCTTCTATAAAAGAGAGAATGAGCAAAGGAAAAGAAAAGGGATTTCGTGAGGATGAGCACGATACCCTATGGTATGAGGACCGTGTTTATGTGCCCAATGACCCGGAGATTAGGAAGTTGATTCTGCAAGAGGCACATGATTCACCGTATTCGATTCACCCAGGGAATACCAAGATGTATTTGGATTTGAAGGAAACATTTTTGTGGACCGGAATGAAGAAGGATATTGCAGCATATGTAGCAGTTTGCGATGTGTGTCAGAGAGTAAAGGCAGAGCATCAGAAGCCAGCAGGATTGTTACAACCATTGCCGATACCCGAATGGAAGTGGGATAAGATAGGCATGGATTTTATCACCGGACTACCTAGGACGAAAGCCGGCTATGACTCGATATGGGTAGTAGTTGATCGTTTGACGAAGGTAGCACATTTCATTCCAGTTAAGACCACTTACACCAGTGCTAAGTTGGCAAAGATATACATGACTAGGATCATTTGTTTGCATGGAGTTCCGAGGAGTATTGTATCAGATAGAGGAACTCAATTTACCTCCAAATTTTGGAATCAGTTGCATGAGACTTTAGGAACCAGACTAGAGTTCAACACAGCTTTTCATCCACAGACAGATGGACAGACCAAGAGAGTCAATCAGATTTTGGAAGATATGCTGAGAGCTTGTGCACTAGATTATGGATCTAGCTGGGACGATAACTTGCCGTATGCGGAGTTTTCTTATAACAACAGTTACCAAACCAGTTTGAAGATGGCACCTTTCGAAGCTTTATATGGAAGGAGGTGCAGGACACCGTTGTCATGGGACGAAGTTGGAGACCGTCAAATCTTTGGTCCAGATTTGATTAAGGAGTCTGAACGGAAGGTTAAGTTGATTCGCGATAGGCTCAAGGTAGCCCAGTCCAGGCAGAAGAGCTACGCAGATTCTAAACGCAAGGAGACAGTTTACGAAACCGGAGACAGAGTTTATCTTCGAGTATCCCCACTTCGAGGAGTTAAGCGCTTTGGAGTTAAGGGAAATTTAGCACCGCGTTTCGTTGGACCGTATAAGATCTTGCAACGTATGGGAGAAGTCGCTTATAAGTTGGAATTACCAGAGGGACTGTCAGGAGTTCATGATGTATTCCATGTTTCTCAGCTGAAGAAATGTCACGCCAAGATGGCGGAGATACCGCTAAGAGATACAGTGCCACTTGAAGCGATTCAGTTGAAGGATGACTTAACATATGAGGAGAAACCAGTCAAGATTCTCGATTATGCCAGCAGAGTCACCCGCAGCAAGGTTATCAAGTTTTGCAAAGTCCAGTGGAACCATCACTCAGAGGATGAAGCCACCTGGGAGAGAGAAGAAGATTTGCTCAAGGACCACCCTCACCTATTTTCTAGCCAACCCGAATCTCGAGGGCGAGATTCATCTTAAGGGGGGTAGGTTTGTAACATCCCAAATTTGCAATTTGGAATGTTATACACTAGATCATCATGCATATCATATTTTCTTGCATTTTGGTTGATCCTAGAAATTTCACGCAACTCAAGGACCCTCGGAGAGAGTTGGAGATTTCGTTATTTTCATATTTGAGTTTTCTCAAATTTGAAAAGAGGATCATTTGATTTATTTATTTCATCTTCAATTATTTTTCCAATATCAAAAATGTGTGAGAGGGAATAATATGACTTTTCCAAAGTTAGGAAAAATGAAGATTTAATGAATAAGTCAAGTTTTGGTTTTGCCGGAGTTTTGTTTGCATTTTATTTGGATAGGGAAAAATGCGCGTTTTCAAAAATTGCATTCTAGGCCCGGAGGAAAGTTCATTTTGTTCGGCTCATTTGTAGGAGTCGGGGAAAATTTATTTTAGAAATTTTGGAGTTCGTTTAGTTTTTCTTTTCCTTGTTTTTCTGCGCGCGAAACTATATAAAAAAAGAGAGAGAGCTAGCGCCCGCCTGGGCCAAGGCCCAGCCGGCCGGCCCGGCCGCCGCCGCCTTGCACGCCAGCCAGCCCCGCCGCCCCAGGCCGAGTCCTAGAAGGACTCTAGGCCGTCGCCGCCCCTTGCTTGCCCCCTCCCCCAAGAAACCCCCCCCCCTCCTAGTATAAATACCCAAGCCCCCCCCTCTCCTCCCCACCCCAAGCCGCAGCCGCCGCCGCCTTAAGCCGCCGCCGCCTTAAGCCGCCGCCCGGATCCCCGCCTCCCGAGGTAGCCCCGCGCCGCGCCTCTTTTTCTTTTCCTCGGTTCGGTTTTACTTAAAAGAACCGTTCCGTTTCTTTTCCGTTTTCTTTCCGGTTTTTCTTTTCGGTTTTCTTCCGAAAACCCTAGATCGGTTTTCGTTCTTCTTTCGGACCGTTCGTCTCAACGAACGTGATCACCGATTTTTCCTGGTTAACGACGCTCGTTCGTTTAACTGTTCCTCTCTTTCCTTTCGTCGGATTTATTCCGCGATCGTGATCTCAAATCCGATCTTCGTTCTAGTCTTTCTTCCCGCTCGTTTATCGGAATCAGGTGATTCAAGCGCCTGGAGTTTCGTCTCGAAAACCCCGTTCCGTCTAATCAACTTGAACAAGCCTTTGCTACAGTAAAATTTGACCTAGTTTCAACTTGCTAGAACCGAGTTGCTTTCTTCCGCCGTTTGTTTTTCCGTCGTTTGTTCGGTTCCTTCTTTCTTTGCAACCGGAGTTCTTAAGTTGAACTTTCTGGTTCGTTCTCTTGTTCGAGTTTTACTTGTGCATTAGATGAGTACTTATTGTGTGCTTGTTGTTTGTCTGCGATAGATCACCCGGATTGCGCCGCTTGTTACTTCGAAACCCTAGGTCTCGCGGATCCTCAGCAAGGCAAGTAACACTTTGATCATACCTTTTCTACAACCCATGTTTTATTGCATTAGATCAATCCTCACACATTGCATGATTAGGATCTAATTAAATTGTGGGATGGGAAGTAGATGAGGTAGTACCTATTACCTGTTTATTATGAAACCTTTGGGAGTTACTTCTACGTTTGCTTATTATGCCATGCTATGCTAGTAGACGTGGATTGGGTGAGTGATATCCATGACAGATGTGAGTTTGTTAATTTTAATGGTTTATCTAAGGTGGCAACTTAAACACACATCTGGGTGGATTGAGGCACCTGATGTCTATCAGGACTTGCGCCTGTTTTTATTTCGGACCGCCACCCAGGCTCAAAGGGATCATAAGATCTTTCATGCTAGTAACTTCCGTGTGCAGCCACAAGCCATTATGGGCTTCTGGCAATAGTTTGACTAAGTCGTGCGAACTCTTACGGGTAGACTAGCAGATGTAGGGGATGTAGGGTGGTACGGTCTACCCACATGTAAGGTGCTAGCGCTTCTGAAAGACTGTGTCTCGGTCATCCGTCTTCTCAAACACCATGTAGTGTGAGAAACCAAACGGAGGCGATCGAGTCTTGTGGGGAAAAGTGCGCAAACCTCTTCAGAGTGTACAAACTAATCATGATTAGCTGTGTCCCCGGTTATGGACAACTTGAGTATCTAGTACTTGAATATCATGTGAATCTCATCACGTTACTTCTAATTAATGTTGTTGGGTTTTAATTACTTAATTGGGATCGGAATGCTGTCAACCATTCTCGATGTTTAACAACCACCATGATAGTTAAATAAATTTATTCCTTTGCAGTAGGGAAAAACTGGCTTTATGCAAAACTGTAACCATAGAGCTTTCCACCAGCCATATATGCATGTAGTATAGCTGTTTCTTTCCATTACTCTCTATGTGTTACATTGCCAGCATATTCCATGTGCTGACCCGTTTTTGGGCTGCAACTTTCATGTTGCAGACTTTTCAGACGACGAGTAAGGTGCTTTTAGGTCGTGGTTCTATACTCAGTGATGCCGTTGGAGTTGATGGACCCATTAATCTTCCGAGTCTTCCGTTGTTATCGTTATTAGTTGGCCTTAAGCCATATTTATTGTAGTAAGTTCTCTTTTGAGACAACGATGTAATAAGTGTGTGATCGCCACTCTGCTATAAATCCTTCGATGTACTGTGTGGTGTCAGCATTACTGATCCAGGGATGACACCGGAGCACAGTAGACTTGATCCATTCGGGTCGGGTCGCCACACCTTAGCGCGGCGTGCGCGAGCAAGCCGCTACGCTGCCGTGCCAATCTAGCTAGCAAACGTTGCAGACAAGCAGCTGGACGGAGCTATCTTGGCTAGCTAGCGGCCGCGAGGGTCGGACGGAGCTGGCATCCGGGCTGCCGCAACATGGGCTCCGCACCGCCGGCGGTTTTGACCTCGCCTTTTGCCGGCGGCGGTAGCTGCATCCCATGGCCGAGGATGACTAGGTGGACGGCCCGGAGGTAGGAGGTCACTCGAGGATTTTTGTTGGCAAGAGCATGTACAATGGTTGATAAGGTAGTCTTATCTTAAGTCTGCCATGTATGCAAGTGGTAGTAGTTTCTTGGCATTTTAGTGGTTTCTTACATTATTAGAGCAAGTACAATAGAGCTAAGTCAGCGGGCTATAAGAAATAAACTAGTATATTTCTGCTTAGTTGGAGGAAAGAGAAGAGGAGAGAGAAGGTAAGCGGGCTCTTCGTGAAGAGCTAGCTCTAGCACGTGCTCCTAGGCACTTTGTGAGAATGAGAAGTGGGCCACATAATAAAAAAAGTAGTGCACTCTTTTGATCTATTATTGTACATGTTGGCTATAAGATGGGATGTAGATGACATGGCACTGGCTTATAGCCAGCAGCTGGCTATACTATTAACCATGCTCTTAGGGGTTTCTTGTAAGGAACAATGTACGTACTACTAGCGACAAAAGGCGATTCTAGGTTGCGTTGTACTCCAACAAGTACTACTAGTGGTCGCGGGAGTGTATACCTCGTTTTGTGGGTTCAATCCCGACCGAATGCACGACGACTTTTTTTTTAAAATAGTAATACTACACTTCGCTGTGAGCCAATATTTTACACAGGTAGTTTGAGTTTTGAAGTCAAACGGACGTGCGGCCCCACAATCTGGATGCACTGGACAGCCTAGCCACGTTAACAAGTTTTCCTTACCAGCATCTCGTGGCTCGCGTGCTCGCCCTAGCCGCACCTCGCTTGCAGCTTCCTCATCAGCTAGTAGCATATTTAAACTAGCGCCTCCCAATTAAGCCCGAGGAGCCGGAAAAGCCTGGCGGGGCATTGGGAACTGTGCAATATGGCTCTGTACGTAAAGTGCTCTACTACTACTCTGTAGCTTGTGGCGTTGCATGCATGGACTTCACTCCATTATCGGCTCTACTATAAAAGAAATTCCTCTTGACGTGTTTTTTTGAAACGGAGGCAAAAGCTTTGCTTCATCTCATTCATAAAGAAGGAACTACTAACAAAGTTCGACGAGATCCATTACACCTCCACAAATGGAAGCGAAAAGCCTAGTCTCGTTGTATCAAATAACTCAAATGTTCTGCCCCTGCAGTAACCGTCGCTGATAAACAAGCTGCTAGTGTGTGCGTGAGAGGAGCGGCTGAGTAGGCCAGCTACGTGAGAGGAGCGGCTGAATAGAGCACGGAGAGTACCCACTAGACCACTACACAGGTGTACTTCCCCTGCATTGATAGTACATCGATGGTTCTAGAGAACAGTAGTACCCTCCACTTCCAACTATAGCTCCTTGGCCCTGAGATTCAAGAGATCAAAATTGGTGCACTATACTAGACTAGACTAGAAGTACAGTACACCACACTACTAGTTGAGAAAATTAGTACTAGTACTGCTACAGTACGAGTACATACTCCTCTGTCACATAATGTAAGACATTTTTTGACACTAGTTGGCGTGTACAAAAAATGGCAAAAACATACCCAAAATTTCTTAATCCACGCCAAAAACTACTACCTAGTGCCAAAAATTTCTTACTAGTGCTATTATTTACAGTATAATGCAATCCCATAACGTTCCATAATGCTAGTACTAGTAGTAAATAATAGCCTCACCCCATCGCTGAGGAACGATCTACATTTGGAAGGGACGAGGCCCTGCGGTTACTACGCTCTTATCTCCTCCTCGCCAGTTCCCCTCCCCTCGAAGAGAAGGTAATTCGTCACTGCTCCCATGGATTCGCTAGGCGGTTCTCCTCCTCGTCGGGACTGGGAGACCTTGGACGACGATCCTCTGGGAGAAATCGCACGCCGCTCTGATGTCCTCACCGCCGCAAGACTCGGTGCTTCCTGCACAAACTTTTTCAAGATGCTGCTTAAACAAGCTTGGGAAAAGTCCATGCTTGTTGGTCTTCCATGCGTCCTCGAGGAGAAGGTTCTTCTATGGGACAATCCTTTGAACAGTCCACCGCTCCCTGGCCATGGTTGCATGTTGACTCCGCTAGAGTTGCCGGCTTTGAGAGGTAGTCGGATTTTGTCTGATGAGCAGGTCAGTAATGGAGTTTGATCATGTAGTACTTAGTTATTCCATTTCCATCCCGTAATTTCTCCGCTGCCCACCATCTTATATATAGGTCTGGTCGGTGCCAACGAAGATTGGCTTGCATACCTCTGGCCGGATAGCACCATCATTTTGCACAACATCCACAGCAGTGCGACCGTTCTGGTAGACCCCTTCTCCACCATTGGGATCGGCCTTCCGGACTGGCTGGGCTTGAATACGTATGATGATGCCTACATGAGATTGAAGAAGATAGCAATTGCGGACCCGCCGACAAAGCGACGCGGCTACGATGATTACTATCTCATCGTGGTGTTCGACATAAGGATTGCCATCAATGCAAGAGGCAGTAACGGCAGAGGCTGGCGCATGTTGGCGGCGATAGATTTGTACCCCTACACGTTCGAAGATGCCGTGCGCCATCTAGGCCGCATCTTCGCGGTGACAAGACATGGGACTTGTTTCATCTGGTTGCCATCCTATGGTACGGGAGATTACAAACGGAATGCACAAACCATCATTTGCATCCCTAACGGTACTCCATTATTTTGCAGGGACCAGTCATCCCCCCATCAAAATAAGATCGCCGATCCTGGATGTGCATTTGCATCCGCGATTCGGTCTAACCTGGAACCTTGTAGCTGACTTTGGCATATTGGGATCAACTATCTTAGTAGTCGTTACCCATGGTACCACTGATGTGCAACATGGTCACACAATCTACCACGATCGGACCGTCACCATCTACCTAGGTCTTCCATTTTTTAACCCTCTCGCCTTCTCTTTCATTGTTGTACTAGTAGTATACTTTGTAGTACTAGTAGGAGTACTTTTTACCTTGGAGGACGCGTATAGCTAGCTAGGCCCTTGAAGACTTGAACCCACTAGCTGCCACCATTTTTGTTTTTCCATGTCTTACTATCTCATCCACGTAGCCAAGAGTGGCTATATATAATAAGCTGGTTATTTTACTTCCTCTATACCGGAGTAGTACTATTTGCTGCACAGTATTACTGACCGCCATATTTGAGCACAACATTACTATGCATGGACCTTGACTATGTATGTCACCATGTGTCCAGATCTGGGATGCCGCGTGTACCAGATGAACGGCGCCGAGTTCGACCCCCGTGATGCTACGTGGGTGCCGAGGAACACTCTTGGAGAGTACTTGCTTTTCATCGGGGACAGCTACCCCATTGTGAAGCGGATGCCACCTTCCGTGCACGACACGGAAGGCCTAACGTTCATGAAGCATGGTTGTGTCTTCAGTGCGCACCGCCGGATGAACGACATGATGGGACACCTATCCCTGATTTATGCCGCTTCAGCTTGGATGAGTCTCCATCATGTGGAACCGGACTACAAAGCTGCGACAATGATTCCCGTTGCCCACCGCTATGGATCGTTCCATCCATGAAGAACACCTGGGACTGGAAACTGGAGGAGGACATGTAGCCCATCTATAACGTGTAAGTGGAGTACGGTAATTGTGAACGGTAGCGCTGTGAATATATGTAGACTAGTCGTGCACAAATTTATCACATGAATTGGAGATGAACTTGTGTGGCATACTAGCATTTGTCCTTTAGTATTTATTACTAGTAAATGTGTTATGTGTACGTGCAACTTGTGTGGTTGTTGCACGGGCTCCAACACGCTCTTTGAGAAAAAAAAGGTGGCACCGCTTTGGATATACGTGATGTGGCGGCATCATATAGTAGCATCATTCTCTATAGTTGTAGTACACTCCTACTAGGACGACAACTCCTATAAAACCTTACACTTGGCTATTTGCCTCTTCGGGAGGTTCAACAGTTTGTACTCGTGTGAACCTTGCACTTGGCTCTTCGCCTCTTCGGAAGGTCCAACAATGATGATACTACAGTACAATATGCTTCTGGCAATCTGACACCGATTGAACTGCTGCACGTCCACCGCGAGGGCGAGGGCGAGGGAGAGGGAGAGGGCGCTGTAGTCAAAACCCTCTCCTCGTCCTGCGAACCACCGCGCGCGTGGGTGAGGGACAAGCGTAGTAAGCAAGCTTCTCCTCATTCGGCGAGTTGACGGGACACATCAAAGCAGTACTAGTACTAGTAGTAGTAGTCCATACTGTGTCCTTTCCGATTAATATGGCTTAATTTGAAACGAGAAAAATACACTAGCGGTTAATGTATGTAACAATACGCTCTTTACGGTCACTATATATAGTTTTGCGGCGATTATACGATCACTAGCTCATCGTAGAGCACCATATTGCACCCTACTGACCGGCCACATAGTCGACGTGGCACTTTGTTGACTGGTTAAATTGTCACCTGGTTTCTGGGTCTCACCTGTCAGTTGGCAGAGCAAAGAAATTAGTTAAACAAAACTTTACGCAGGCGCGGCACGAGTCCAACCCTTGCGCGCGAACCGCCCTAGATGTGTATGTGAGTGCATGCACGTGTCCTCCCTCGGTCTTCCAACAAAGAGTGTACATCGGCTATAAAACAAAGAGTGTAGTACATGATGTACATCTACCCTTCCAATGCATTTAGCCTTTAATCTAAATCGATATTGATTGACTAATGCACCAACTTGTGCTGTAGGTATAGGCTACATGTCTATCCTTAATTACAGCATGCAACGGCCTTCATTTAATCTTCTTATCTCAATGGTCGCATGCACACATAAGTCTGGTACTTTTGGGCGTTAATTATGCCCTAGTCAATGTGTAAATCTCTAAATTTACAGTCTTTCACGGACGTAGGGAGTAGGTTGAGCACTTGAGCGTGAGCGTGTGTGTTGTGTCGTGTGCTGTGTGCCGCATGGGTGTGTGAGTGTTGCGTGCGTCCATGTGTACGTGTGAGTGTTGCATGTTGCATGCATGCATGCATGGGGCTTACTCCCTCCCATTGACATGTTCATATTTCAAGCTTCCTCTGTTCCCTCCATATGGTGATACTCCCTTTGTTACCAAATAGTATGGAGTAAAAGCCTCCCTCTGTTCCCAAATACAGAGTATTTGTCTTTCTACAGATTTCAACAAGTGACTAGGTACGGAGCAAAATGAGTGAAGTGAGCGTAGAGGCATAGGGATACTGTAGAAAGGAAGTCCTCACGATCAATTATTCCCCATCTCGGTCAGAGAGAACTATTCAACTAGTCTTCGCAGTGAAGTGACAATACACACTGCAGCAGATGGGACACGTAATTAATAAGCTGAACTAGCGTGTTGGTGTTACTAAATCAGCCTTACCCAGTACTGCCATCATGTTTGCCAGTAGAGCACGCTTCCGCAAATACGCCTACGCACCTCTGTCCTCCATTAACTGACATATGGGCCCTGTTGTGGTAGACCCACATGTCATCGGTGTAACTATTTACACTCCGAAGGACGGTATATCCTGGTAGTAGTACTAGTAGAATTGAGAGTGAATGCACTTTCTTCCCCGTCTTCCTCTATTCTTCCTCCTCTCTTCTTCTTCCTCCTCTCTTCTTCTTCCTCCTCTCTTCTTCTTCCTCCTCTCTTCCCCGTCGTCGGCCGCACACCATTTACCCCCACTCACTGCTCGCCCGCCCGCGCCATCTTCCTTGGTAGCTCGTGCGTACCATATCCCCCCGCTCACTGCTCGTCCACACGAGGAGAAGCTTCTTCGCTCGCTGTAGGATCGAAAGTATGTCTAGAGGGGGGGTGATTAGACTACTTGACCAAATAAAAACTTAACCTTTTCCCAATTTTAGTTCTTGGCAGATTTTAGCTATTGTAGGACAAGTCAAGCAATCATCACACAATTCAAGCAAGCATGCAAAGAGTATATTGGCAGCGGAAAGTAAAGCATGCAACTTGCAAGAATGTAAAGGGAAGGGTTTGGAGAATTCAAACGCAATTGGAGACACAGATGTTTTTCCCGTGGTTCGGATAGGTGGTGCTATCCTACATCCACGTTGATGGAGACTTCAACCCACGAAGGGTAACGGTCGCGTGAGTCCACGGAGGGCTCCACCCACGAAGGGTCCACGAAGTAGCAACCTTGTCTATCCCACCATGGCCATCGCCCATGAAGGACTTGCCTCACTAGCGATAGATCTTCACGAAGTAGGCGATCTCCTTGCCCTTACAAACTCCTTGGTTCAACTCCACAATCTTGTCGGAGGCTCCCAAGTGACACCTAGCCAATCTAGGAGACACCACTCTCCAAGAAGTAACAAATGGTGTGTTGATGATGAACTCCTTGCTCTTGTGCTTCAAATGATAGTCTCCCCAACACTCAACTCTCTCTCTCATAGGATTTGGATTTTGTGGAAAGAAGATTTGAGTGGAAAGCAACTTGGGGAAGGCTAGAGATCAAGATTCATATGGTAGGAATGGAATATCTTGGTCTCAACACATGAGTAGGTGGTTCTCTCTCAGAACATATGAGTTGGAATTGTGTATGTGTTCTGATGGCTCTCTCCACGAATGAAGAGGAGGTGGAGGGATATATATAGCCTCCACACAAAATCCAACCGTTACACACAGTTTTCCAATCTCGGTGACCGAATCAACAAACTCGGTCGGATCGAAAAGGTAAACCTAGTGACCGTTAGAGATTTTCGGTGGGACTGACATGCAACTCGGTAGGATCGATATGGTTAGGGTTTGGGCATAACGTAATCTCGGTGAGACCGATTACACAAACTCGGTGAGACCGAGTTTGGTAATAAGCTAACCAGAGAGTTGGTCAGGCAAACTCGGTGGGACCGATTTGCTCTTTCGGTGAGACCGAAAAGTTACAAAAAGGAAACGGAGAGTTTACACTGCAATCTCGGTGGGACCGATTCGCTCTTTCGGTGAGACCGAAAAGTTACGGAAGGGAAACAGAGAGTTTGCAATCCCATCTCGGTGAGACCGAGATCCCTATCGGTAGAACCGAATTGCTAGGGTTTGGCAGTGGCTTATGACAAGTGAAACTCGGTGGCGCCGGATAGAAAGAATCAGTAGGACCGAGTTTGGCTTAGGGTTTAGGTCATATGTGGATATGGGAAAGTAGTTGAGGGTTTTGGAGCATATCACTAAGCACATGAAGCAAGAGGCTCATTAAGCAACACCTCATCCCTCCTTGATAGTATTGGCTTTTCCTAAAGACTCAATGTGATCTTGGATCACTAAAATATAAAATGAAGAGTCTTGAGCTTTTGAGCTTGAGCCAATCCTTTGTCCTTAGCATTTTGAGGGTTCCACTTTCACATCCATGCCATGCCAATCATTGAGCTTTCCTGAAATAGTCATCTTGGAATAGCATTAGCTCAATGAGCTATATGTTGTTATGAATTACCAAAACCACCTAGGGATAGTTGCACCTTCAATCTCCCCCTTTTTGGTAATTGATGACAACATATAGATCAAAGCTTCGACAAATGATAATAAGCATGAAATATATCGTCGCTTTGAGAAGTATGTGACAAGTAAGAGCTCCCCCTAAATTTGTGCATATTTAAAATTTGCTTTGGACTGCAAATGCACAAAGAGTTAGAGTCATGGGTTACTCTTCCATGTCACATACATCTTGGTGGAGCGCTTAAAATGATAAGAATGAAATACATGCACTCATCACCAAGAATAGTGAATGATCACATAAGATAGATAAGATGATAATATTAAGCAAACATTAAGTGTAGCTTATGATCAAACACATGATCATCAATGTCTCATGAGCAATGACATAGTATATCACACAAAAGCAAACAAAGTTCGAAAAACCACCAAATAAAACAAGAGAGAATAAAAGCAACACTCTCTCTCGAAGCCTATGATCTATACATTTTCTCCCCCTTTGGCAACAAGTTACCAAAAAGTTCCTAGAAAATGCATAGTGCTAAGTCGACACTCAGGCTTGATCTTCAGGTGGCGGTGGAGTCCGGAGCACTCCAAGGACGAAGCCTTCTGTAGACGTGGTCGGAGTCGAGGCTGAAGTGGACGCTGGAGCTGGTGGAACTGAGGCTGTAGCTGGTGCAGACGTGGTGGCTTTGGGGTCAGCAACTGGCACTACAGACGACCTCGGACCTCATGGCACTCTGGCAAAGGCATCAGTTGTAGTCTTGCCTCTCCTCTCCTGCATGTCATCCTGGAGCTGCTCCACTACAGTCTGAATCTCTGTCACTTTGACATCCAAGTCATAGAACTTTTGTTCCATGATCCTCTCTAAGCTTGCCTGCTGGCCTTTTGATCTTCATCCCTGGTTTTATGCCCTGTGCTGGCTCAACTCTCTTGGAAGTTGCTTCCTCTTCTGCCACATAATCCTCATCTTCTGAGTCTGAGGTTCTCTTCTTTCTCTATCTTGTGGCAGCTTTAGGCAGATTGCTAGGGGTGCTCCTGCTGCCATCATCTGAGGAACTTGAGGGACTAGTGCCCTCACTCATCTGCACTTGCTGCTCTGACAAGTTCTGGCTATCACTTTGGTCTGACATGATGCAAACTCTGACTGCTGACCCTGTGAATAGGTTATAGATGAGATAGAGTGGATAAGCATCACAAAATGCAGAGATTTTTGCAAAAGAATAATTCAAAAACTTAGTTTTAGTTTCCCACTGAAAGCATCTCGGATCTACCGATTTCTAAACTTGGTGATACCGAAGCAGTTTTGGCACCTAAACTAGTGAACTCGGTCAGACCGAGTCACAGTTCGGTGGCACCGAGACTGCTAGGGTTTCACAGAGTTCCAAAATCGGTCACACCGATAAGTAATTCTCGGTCAGACCGAGTCTCACTTGTGCAATGGCATAAGCCAAATCGGTGGGACCGAGTTTTTCAACTCGGTGGGTCTGAGATGGTTTTGGCGGAAACCTAACCCTAAAATTTTCGAAGTAAACCTAATCTACGAGTTCATTGACTGGATAGAAGTTTAACAAACATGGCAAGAATCATGATGATCACAATGTGCTAAGAATCGGATTGGGGAATAGCACAAAGATCGAGTCCATACCCTAGTTCGGCGGAGACTCGCTACGGCGGCAACGTCGGGGTTGAATTTCCGTTGACGGCAACGGAGACCAGCGACTGGAGGCGGCTGGCGGCGAGGAGACGATCCGGAGACCAAGTTGGCAGAGCAGGCTATCGCGCGGGCGAAGGGGTTCGGAGAAATTTCCAAATTTTTGCCCGTGACTATATATAGCCCGACCCTGTCGGTGTGACCGAGTGGAACAACTCGGTGGCACCGAGATGCAAAACTGTATACAGTTGTTGCAACTCGGTGTGACCGAATGGTTCAAATCGGTTGCACTGAGATCGAAAACCTAGATCAACTTAATGATCTCGGTAGGACCGAAAGTGGGGTATCGGTCAGACCGAGAATCATAAAGAGGTTTTGGAAATTTAAGTCTATGACAAATCAGGGACTCCGAGCGCTCCTCACACAGAGTGGTTCAAATCTGACTTGATCAAATTTTGTGATGTAGCATGAATAGAGTTTGAGACGAGAAAAGCATAGATAGTTAGAGGAGGTTCTTAGGCATTCTTGTCCATCCACTTGGCAAAAGGAAATAAAACCAAACAATCAAAACAACAAGTGGATGTCCTCGAATGAGTAAAATATGCAACCAGCATGCTCACACAATAAGATGGCAAATGAAATATGTGACAAGGCATGCACAACCAATTCTAGCATCTATCAAGCAATTTGCGATGACAAGGTCATCTATATATGAGTATGTTGACTTAGGAGTCAAGTGAGAACACTTGATCATAGGTCATACTCATCGTTTAAGCTCAAGTGGGGTTACCACTTTTACATAAAGCATTGTTGTGTTCACATCTTTAGAGTTGCTTTAGCTCAAGTCTTAGAGTAAAGCTCCCCCTAGATGTGATATCCCCCCTTAGAGGGATGAACTAACCTCGGGTTTTGTCGATGATGACTTCATGTAGATGTTGAAGATGTGGATGCTCAATGTTGATGTAGATCACTTGGAGCTATCCATTTGAGTGAATTGCACTTTCAATACCTACATGGGTTAGTCCCACAAGGAACAAACAAGGATATCCATAGACATAGAGTGATGCACACACAAGATGATGTCCATGAAAACTTTTAGGTTACCTTGTCCCTTGTCTTACCAACAAGAGGGTTTGTGACTCCTTGAACTAGTGCAAGATGTGGAAGTTGATTGCACTTGTTCTTGCCAAAATGATAAGAGTGAAGTATGTTGGCGGAGTCACCCTTAAGAACTCTCTAGTTCTTCTTCTTTTGGATCCACACCATCTTGATGGGAATCCTTGGAGTTGTAGTCATACTTGATGAAGTGGAACTTGAAGTAGTCTTGGGAATCCACTTGACTAAGGTCTTAGGAGCTTCTTCAAATGCATCAATTTCCTCTTGAAGCTTGTCCTTGCCTTTTTGCTTGTATTCTTGTGGTGGAAGATCATCTTGAGCTTGTGTCCCCTTGAAAGAAGTATCATACTTCTCTTGTTGAGGAACAAACTTTGTCTTGGGGTATTGATCTTCTTCCCACTCAACTCCATTGGCATTGAACTTTCGTTCAAAACCAACACCTTGATTCTTCCGGTGCATTCCTTGCTTGCGCACAATTTCCTCGAATTGCTTACTCCCGGCAAGGCTTTTGTACACTCCTTTATCTATAATTCCCTTCAATAAGCTATTTTCTTGCTCAAGTGTAACTTGGCTAAGAGAATCATTAGTGGAATCAAGAGAACTACTAGAAGCAACAATATTGGATTTAGCATGATCATTGTTACTGCTAGAGGAAGAATCTTTCTTGTTCTTGTTACTAGACTTGACTTGAGGCATGTAAGTGGATAAGAGTAAACGCTTGGCAATGTAAGAAGAACTTTTCTTGCGGAGATCATCATTGATTGCTTTTAAGAACTCATGCTCTTGCTCAAGATTGAGCTTTTCAAAGCGTAATTTCTCATGAGCTCTTAAAAGTTCTCGATGATCTTCGAAGATAGTTTCATGAGCTAACTTAAGAGTGTTTAGTTCTTTAGTTAGAGCCTCAATCTTCTCCTTATCATTGTCATTCGTTTTATCTTGATTAGCATGATTAATTGACGTTTCATCATAGTATTCATCACTAGAGTTGTCAACAAGCAAATCATCACCTAACAAGTCATCTTCATCACTATTGAAATCAACATACTCGGGGTGTGTTGCCTTAGGACCTTTGGCCATGAAGCATCTTCTAATTCCTTCATTTGGTGAGTCAAATATGTCGTAGGAGTTGGTTGACACAAGTGCTAGACCGGCAACACCTTCATCTTGAGTATCTTCGGAGTCGGGGTGATAACTTCTCTCGAAGTGGCTGTCGGAGTCGGAGCCGGATACCCATTCACCAACATGAGCTTGATGTCTTCGTTTTGTGTAGCTCCTTGATGATTTTTCCTTCCTTTCCGAATCCTTGCTTCTCCGTGAGTATCTTCGTTCATAACGATCATCTCTACTCCTTCTCTCTCTTGGTGGTGATTCTTTGCTTCTTCTTTTTGGAGAATCTTCTCTTCTCTTGTAGGGAGCCGTACACTCATTGGAATAGTGTCCGGGTCTTCCACAACTGTAGCAGTTTCGCTCTCGACTAGAATATCTTTTGTCATTGTAGGACCTTGACTTGAAGCTTCTATCTTTGCTTCTACTCTTGTAGAACTTGTTGAAGTTCTTCACCATTAAGCTCAATTCTTCATTGAAGTTTTGTTTCTCACTTGATGATGTAGGGGCTTCACATGAGACTTTGTAGGCACCACTTGATTTGTTGTGAAGTTCCTCTTTATCCTTAAGTGACATCTCATGAGCAACAATTCTTCCAATCACCTCCGTTGGCTTGAGATCTTTGTAATTGGGCATCATTTGGATCAATGTGCACACGGTATCATATTTTCCATCCAAGGCTCTTAGAATCTTCTTGATGATGAATCTATCGGTCATCTCTTCACTTCCTAAGCCGGCAATCTCATTTGTGATGAGAGCAAGCCTAGAGTACATTTCAGCGACACCTTCACCATCCTTCATCTTTGAACTTGTCAAGTTGACTTTGTAGCACATCCAACTTGGATTCCTTGACGGAGTCGGTACCTTCGTGCATATCAATCAAAGTGTCCCAAATTTCCTTTGCATTCTCAAGACGGCTGATTTTCTTGAATTCTTCGGGGCACAATCCGTTGAAGAGAATATCACAAAGCTTGAGCATTGTATTGCAACATCTTCAACTCATCCGCGGTAGCTTCACGGTTTGGTTCTTTCCCATCAAAGAAGTCACCTTGCAAACCAACACACACAATAGCCCAAACGGCGGGGTTATGTCCAAGAATATGCATTTTCATTTTATGCTTCCAACTAGCAAAATTAGTACCATCAAAGTAAGGACCTCTACGGTGATAATTTCCCTCGCTAGACGCCATACTCTCCTAGGTTGTGAAACCAAGGCTATGACCACCAAAAGCTATGGAGATCAAAGCAAATGGAGACCAAAGCTCTGATACCACTTGTAGGATCAAAAGTATGTCTAGAGGGGGGGTGATTAGACTACTTGACCAAATAAAAACTTAACCTTTTCCCAATTTTAGTTCTTGGCAGATTTTAGCTATTGTAGGACAAGTCAAGCAATCATCACACAATTCAAGCAAGCATGCAAAGAGTATATTGGCAGCGGAAAGTAAAGCATGCAACTTGCAAGAATGTAAAGGGAAGGGTTTGGAGAATTCAAACGCAATCGGAGACACGGATGTTTTTCCTGTGGTTCGGATAGGTGGTGCTATCCTACATCCACGTTGATGGAGACTTCAACCCACGAAGGGTAACGGTCGCGCGAGTCCACGAAGGGCTCCACCCAGGAAGGGTCCACGAAGTAGCAACCTTGTCTATCCCACCATGGCCATCGCCCACGAAGGACTTGCCTCACTAGTGGTAGATCTTCACGAAGTAGGCGATCTCCTTGCCCTTACAAACTACTTGGTTCAACTCCACAATCTTGTCGGAGGCTCCCAAGTGACACCTAGCCAATCTAGGAGACACCACTCTCCAAGAAGTAAAAAATGGTGTGTTGATGATGAACTCCTTGCTCTTGTGCTTCAAATGATAGTCTCCCCAACACTCAACTCTCTCTCATAGGATTTGGATTTTGTGGAAAGAAGATTTGAGTGGAAAGCAACTTGGGGAAGGCTAGAGATCAAGATTCATATGGTAGGAATGGAATATCTTGGTCTCAACACATAAGTAGTTGGTTCTCTCTCAGAACATATGAGTTGGAATTGTGTATGTGTTCTGATGGCTCTCTCCACGAATGAAGAGGAGGTGGAGGGGTATATATAGCCTCCACACAAAATCCAACCGTTACACACAGTTTTCCAATCTCGGTGGGACCGAATCAACAAACTCGGTCGGACCGAAAAGGTAAACCTAGTGACCGTTAGAGATTTTCGGTGGGACTGACATGCAACTCGGTAGGACCGATATGGTTAGGGTTTGGGCATAACGTAATCTCGGTGAGACCAATTACACAAACTCGGTGAGACCGAGTTTGGTAATAAGCTAACCAGAGAGTTGGTCAGGTAAACTCGGTGGGACCGATTTGCTCTTTCGGTGAGACCGAAAAGTTACAAAAAGGAAACGGAGAGTTTACACTGCAATCTCGGTGGGACCGATTCGCTCTTTCGGTGAGACCGAAAAGTTACGAAAGGGAAACAGAGAGTTTGCAATCCCATCTCGGTGAGACTGAGATCCCTATCGGTAGAACCGAATTGCTAGGGTTTGGCAGTGGCTTATGACAAGTGAAACTCGGTGGCGCCGGATAGAAAGAATCGGTAGGACCGAGTTTCGCTTAGGGTTTAGGTCATATGTGGATATGGGAAAGTAGTTGAGGGTTTTGGAGCATATCACTAAGCACATGAAGCAAGCGGCTCATTAAGCAACACCTCATCCCTCCTTGATAGTATTGGCTTTTCCTAAAGACTCAATGTGATCTTGGATCACTAAAATATAAAATGAAGAGTCTTGAGCTTTTGAGCTTGAGCCAATCCTTTGTCCTTAGCATTTTGAGGGTTCCACTTTCACATCCATGCCATGCCAATCATTGAGCTTTCCTGAAATAGTCATCTTGGAATAGCATTATCTCAATGAGCTATATGTTGTTATGAATTACCAAAACCACCTAGGGATAGTTGCACTTTCACTCGCCCGCCCGAATCCACTTCCCCGCTGGCTCGCAGGCACTGAAAACCCCAATGGCAGAACCGACTGACACGCAAAGCCACGATTGGAATTCCCTCCCCGATGTTCTCTTGGAGTAGATCTGTAGTCCTATGGACCTACTCAGCACCGTCCGTCTGGCCGCATGCTCGGTGTCTTTGTACCGTCTACTTGTCTGCAACCGGCCGACTCTTTTCAAGACACCCTGCTTGCTGATGCCCGATCCTCGCAGGTGGCCCAGACACCGACTTGACGATCCTACGGAGGTTGCCGTGGTGCCCCTCGACATGCTACCACTACCCGTCCACCTGTCCTTCATGCGCGACCACTACTGGGCGGGCATGAAGGCCAACTGGATCGTCCTCATCCACCACATCGGTAGTCCGTGGCGTCTTGTGGATATCTACACCTAGCGGGATATCACCCTTCCATCGTTGGATACCGCCGCCATCGAGCCTCGCGGCCCGCCGGACACTCCTGCCTACTACGCACGAGACGCGTCAAGCTTTTGGCTCGACCTCTATGTGCAGAAAGTTGTAATCTGTGAAGTGCCGACACCATCAGAAGACTACATGGATTACAAGCTCATTGCCTTGTTCAACATGGGATTAGTCTATCTGGAATCCGGTCACTGTCGGTGTCAAAACCGGCAGATCTTGGGTAGGGGGTCCCGAACTATGCGTCTAGGCCGGATGGTAACAGGAGGCAAGGGACACGAAGTTTTACCCAGGTTCGAGCCCTCTCGATGGAGGTAAAACCCTACGTCCTGCTTGATTAATATTGATGATATGGGTAGTACAAGAGTAGATCTACCACGAGATCGAAGAGGCTAAACCCTAGAAGCTAGCCTATGGTATGATTGTTGTTGTGTATGTTGTCCTACAGACTAAAACCCTCCAGTTTTTATAGACACCGGAGAGGGTTAGGGTTACACAAAGTCGGTTACAATGGTAGGAGATCTGCATATCCGTATCGCCAAGCTTGCCTTCCACGCCAAGGAAAGTCCCTTCCGGACACGGGACGAAGTCTTCAATCTTGTATCTTCATAGTCCAGGAGTCCGGCTGAAGGTATAGTCCGGCCATCCGGACACCCCCTAATCCAGGACTCCCTCAGTAGCCCCTAAACCAGGCTTCAATGACGACGAGTTCGGCGCGTAGATTGTCTTCGGCATTGCAAGGCGGGTTCCTCCTCCAAGTACTTCATAGAAGATTTTGAACACAAAGATGGTGTCCAGCTCTGCAAAATAAGTTTCCACATATTGCCATAGAGAGAATAATATTTACACAAATCTAATCTGCTGACGTATTCCGTAGTGTGACACACCACGGCCAAGCCTTTGTCCGAGTCGTTTCATTATCCCACCTCAGCGCGTCATGCGAGGCGGTTTCCTTGGCACGTCTTGTTAAAGCAGAGATCGTGTCCCCTTATTCCGGGATTCTCATCAATACGGGCGTGGGTAACCCAACTGCGCTATTGATTACGGCGCTTGGAGATAAGCGAGTTTTACCAGGCTGGTGGGGACACGTAGTTGCGTCCACCCATATAAGGGGATAAGGATCCACCTTTTCACCTACGCCTTCTTCCTCCCTTGCTTATCCATTCTCGCGCACTCGAGCTCCAGCGCCCAAGTCCGCACTCCCCACCTCAACCTTCTCCAGCCATGTCCGGAGCGGGAGGCAAGTGGATGGTCTCCTCCGTCACGGAGGGACACATCAAAAAACTGAGGAAGGCCGGATACTTGTCTAACGACATTGCGTACCGGCTTCCCGAAAAGGGGCAGCTCATCCCCACCCCTAGGCCCCATGAGAGGGTGGTGTTCCTCCCCCATTTCCTCCGCGGACTGGACTTCCCTCTTCACCCATTTGTCCGGGGGATCATGTTCTACTATGGCCTGGATTTCCATGATCTGGCCCCGAACTTTGTCCTCAACATCTCGGCGTTTATCGTCGTGTGCGAGGCTTTCCTCCGCATCCGCCCCCATTTCGGCCTATGGCTCAAGACTTTCAATGTCAAGCCGAAGGTGGTGCGCGACAACCAGGCGGAGTGCGGAGGCGCCATGGTGGGCAAGATGGCCAACGTCTTATGGCTCGAGGGCTCCTTTGTGGAGACCCTGAAGGGGTGGCAATCGGGGTGGTTTTACATCACCGAGCCGCGCGACCCCGAATGGGTCGCACCCCCCGAGTTTCAATCCGGACCCCCTACGCGGCTCACCTCCTGGAAGGAGACGGGCCTGTCGTGGGGTAAAAAAGGAGAGCTGACCGGACTCCAAACATGCGTCCAAACCCTGGTGGACAAGAAGCTCAAACTTGTCAATGTAGTCCAGGTTATGCTCATCCGCCTGATCCTCCCGTGTAAACAATGGGCTTTCAACCTGTGGGAGTTCAACCCAGCGCGGCACCAAACTCTGAGTAGGCTCTTCGACACGACGTATGAAGATGCCTGGAAGGTGCTTTTCAAGGGCGCCGAGGCCCCCGCATCCGCTACCGAGGATCGCGGATTCAGTACGCAGCGTCACGCTCATGCGGTAAGCTGTTTTTTCCTTTTACAAGGCATCAGTTTTTCATAGTTTGACTCCATGCGGGATCTAAGCTCCCTTACCTTTGACAGGATTGGCAGGTGACGTCCGGACAGATCAACTGTCCGGCTCCTTTGCCCGAAGGCCCAGCGGACGCTCGCTTGGCGAAGCTGCTGGTTCCAGCACCCTATGTGGTGCCGGAGAAGAAGGCCGCGAAAAAGGCCACGGGGACTCGAAGGAGTGCCCGGTGCCAGGAGGTGTCGGATCCATCATCCGACGGTTCTGAGGCGCATTCCTCCCGTGAAGACAAGGAGAAAGAAGAGACCTCTCCCCCTCCAGCGGGAGGAGAGAAGAAAAGGAAGGCCGCCCTCTCTGGGGAGGCCGGAGGGTCCAAGAAGGGGGAAACCCTTCCTCCGGACTACTCCACCGACGCCGACGACGGCGGAGAGGAGTGGCCGCCCAGGGCCAAGCCCCTGGCAAAATCGTAAGTATCCGGATACTAGAGTAATTCATAGTATTCGTTTATTGCACAGCTTTTCCTTATGTCGAATATGTTTATGCAGCCCACCCAAAGACCGGCTCGACGCGTCGTCGAGCGGCTCACTGGACTCGTCGGATGTGAACTCACTTCCGACGGCTTCCTCCCCCTGCCCTACGGACGACATCGAAGTGTTGTCCCAACAGGTTCCAAGCCGGGAGGAGGTGGTCCTGGAGGCGCCGCAAGGCGACCTCCCGGACTCCAGGAGTAAAGGGGATGAAACCCCCCAGGGCTCCAAGTTCGGCTCTAGGCCGGACACCGCTCCGGAACCTTCAAAGGTTCCAGAGTCCGGCGGGGGACCTCCTTCCAAGAGGAGCAAGCCCACCGTGCCGGTGGCCCCCGTCCAACCGGAGGCACCGGACAATCTGTTGGAGGCGCTCCAAGGCGCCTCCATCGACGAGGAGCACCGCACCATTATGAGTGTGGTGGTCCAGAAGGTTCAGTCCGCCAAGAGCGGACTGACTGAAGCTTGTACTAGCCTTTTAACAGGCTTTGAGGTAAGTAAAGAATGTGTAAATAATATTACCGCATAGACAGTAGCCCCTGATGCTCTGTTTGGCGTTCGGAAAGAAAAGCCGAATAGAGGATCAAATAAAATTCGCAGGAGTCTAACAAAAAGGAGTCAATATGCATATGCAGGCTTCTCTGCTTGCGTCCGCCGCACTGACTGCGGAAGTGGACACGCTAAAGCAGAACCTCGAGCGGTCCGAGCAAGAGCTCGGGCGTGCCAAGAAGCAGCTCGAGGACAATGAAGGTAAGAAATACCTTGTTTAAATATATATAAAAAGGTGCAATTGCAAAAAATGACAGGATTATCGTGGCTATTGTAGGGGCCACGTCTGAGGTGGCGACCCTTAAGCAAGCGCTGGTCGAGGCCGAGAAGAGGGCGGCCATGGAGCGCACCGAGCGGGATAAGTATGAGGCCGAGGTTGGCAAGGTACGGCAAGAGCTCCAGGCTCTCATGGAAAAACATGAGAGTTTGGAGCTTGACTCAAGGACGCGAGCGTCCGAGCTCGCGGTGGCTATTGAAAATGCCAAGTCTGCCAAGGCCGAACCCCAGAAGACCCTCCAGGAGTTGGATGAGGTGAAGAATATAGCGGCGGGTAAGGCATTCTTTATGCAAAGCAAACACATAAATGTGAGTTACTTGTTACTTACCCGAATCCGGAGCTCTCCAGGAGCGTTCGCAGATCTTCCCCGGAGTGTGTCTGATGCCGCCGCATTCTATCGAGCCGAGGAGGGCAGCTCGACAGAGAAGGTGTTCTGGTCTCAGTATGCTGAGGCCGGACACCCCGTGCCCCTGAGCGACCAGCTGAAGCAACTGGTCGAGCTCCACAAGGCGGCCGAACAGGCCATGAAGGGCCTCATAGTTCGGCTGTGGCCTGGAGGGGCTCTGCCTGGGAGCTATTTCGGGCTGGTGCGGCGGCTGGTGGAGGCCTGTCCAAGGCTCGAAGTCATCAATCGCTCCGTTTGCATTGAAGGTGCCCGTAGGGCCCTTGCCCGTGCTAAGGTGCACTGGGGCAAGCTGGATGCTGAGAAGCTTGTGAAGGACAGGCCACCGCCGGGGAAAGAGCATCGCAAGCCCGAGAATTATTATAAGGATGTTCTGAAGGGTGCCTGCCTTGTGGCGGATGAATGTTCTAGGGATGTAATTTGAGTGAAACTTGCTCGTTTTGTCCTGTGCGCTGAAAACTTGTTCATATGCGCTAAGCAATGCTGTTGGAATTTAAAATATTACCTTCTGTGCGACTGTTTATCAATTATGAGAGATGGCAAGTCGTCGGCTTCTGCCCCCGTGCCGCTAGTGCTGGGGTGTTCGGGGATAAATCTGAGTGCTCTTTTTCCCATGTTTGGGTCCTTCGAGGGAGGCGCTCAGCCCAACGAACAAGGCAATCGAACTATAATGCGTGAACACTCTCACTTAGCCATAGAATTCTATAATTTTAAATTTCGGCGAAGCCCCTGGTATTCGGAAGACCGAGTTCGGGGCGCTATCCACGCCTTGGCCGAACAGAGCCGGCTCCTCGCTCTGAGCGGCATAAGTCTTTAGGGACTCGAAAAACCTCTCGAACAGCGACCAGCTCTCGCTTCATCATGACAATCAGTTTTAACTTTCTCCACTGAGGTGCTCGACCCAGCTCAACTGGGGCACAATCGCAGTGGTTCTCCTAGTGCTACCTTAGCCGATATAGCGAAACGTAAGGCACCAAAACATAGGAGCCGGGCAAACCCAACTATTGACCCATGACATGATTCGGAGCCGATGCATATAATGCTATAAGTTCGGGGTGCCGCACTTGTTAAAGTGTTCAGACTTCTCACACTATATTGAGGGGTACTAAAGCCTCTGGCGTATTTAGGCCATACTGAAGTGTACGGGTGCAATATGTCGTTAAGGAATATATATATATATATATATATATAGACACACACACATCTGGGCTATTCTGTTTCGCGTAACAGAATATTATTCTGTTACCCTACTTGAACTGATGGTTTCACGTGGTTGTACTGATGATTTTTATCTCGTCGAACTGAATGTCTTTTCTTCGGAATGGGGCGTGTAATATATCGTTGAAAAGCTCTTGACATCTACATTACAAATATATAGGAATTTTTTGCAAAATCATCGCGGTTAAAGAGCAGTTTTGAAAAAACCATTTTTTTCAAAACCGAAAACGCGAATCGTATATTGGACTCAATTTTCAAATGGTTTGTCGAAATTGAGCAAATAAGATGGCGTTGGAAAGCTGGTAAAAATCCACATCTTCCATATATCTACTGTTTTTTCAAATTTTATACAATTTAAAAGTAATTTGAAAAACAGTGAAATTCTGGGCGAAACGTATTTTCACGATTTTTTG
Organism: Triticum urartu; assembly: GCF_003073215.2. Classification (NCBI taxonomy): domain Eukaryota; kingdom Viridiplantae; phylum Streptophyta; class Magnoliopsida; order Poales; family Poaceae; genus Triticum; species Triticum urartu. Next base: position 526,908,686 of record NC_053028.1, on the reverse strand, counting down.
CAAACGGTTTGTCGGATTGACGCAAATGATACGGCTTTGGAAAGCTATGAAAAATGCGCAATTTTTTCGTATAGAAATGTTTTTATAATTCCTTACGATTTAAAAACGAATTTGAATACGGTCAAATCTGATTTCGAACGCAATTTTTTCAAAAGTTTGTCGAAATGGGGCAAATAATATACCGTTGGATAGCTATCGAAAATGTGAAGCTTAGTCATGTTGAACGCTTTCTCTACTTTACAACCGTTTAAGAGTAATTTTGAATAAGGTAAAACCCATCGTGTTATTTTTTTCGTGTCTGAAAAACAGAGTACTCGTACTGATCTATGTCTATGTTTGTGCTGAGGTATTTTTCACATAGTAGTTTTGAATTCGGTGATACCGGCTATGCTATTTTTTCTGTTTTAGAAACATAGTACTCGAACTGATCTCCGTATGAGTTTGTTTGTGCTGAATGTGTGTTTTCGCAGACTCGACTTTACTTTGTTTTTTTGTTAAAGTTTTACTTGTAACTTTTCAACGGTTTACTATATTATCGTCCCCGAACTTGCATCGTTTATATCGTTGAACTGAATGCTATTCTTTTCAAAAAGAAAATGTTTTGCATGTTTTATTTTAACTCAACATTTTTTTTGCAATGATGTTCTGAACTTCTCTCATTTTACGACTTGTACATTTACCATTTGAATTTCTATGGGGTTTCTTTTGTGTTTGAACTTTTACAATTTGAATTTCTATGTGTGTTTCTTTTTTAATTCAAACTGACCATTTCTTTTTATTACGAACTGATCGCCGTTTTTAACTCGTACTGATCAATATTTTTAATTCAAACCTTTTTGTCCTTTCATATGACAGAAATATTCATCTCCCCTGACCTCTTAAAATTCAAGACTCAAGCACAAACATCCTCATCTTAGCAGGACAAGCTAATTCATTCGCCTGCAGAGCAACAATAACAATACTCCAAACACACCAAGGGACGTCACACTAGAAAAACAATGCAACCAACGGGTTCTCTCCAATGGCAAAATCGATAATTTTTGAACTTGCACGACATCTAAACAAGAACTACATGATACACAATTTTCCATCATGCACCTGCTATCCTGAACATAAATGAAATGAGAGAAGGGTATCCTGAACATCTAAACAAGAACTTGCAATTTTTTCCATCATGCACCCAGAGGTTCTGCCTTCTCCCCCGGCCCTGAAACAAGAGCACCATCAGTTTAGTTTTAAACAAATTGAATGTCCGAACATGAGGCATGTAGATTTTCAAATGATGAAAGTCACAAAAGTGAGCTATTTTTGTTTTACTTCAAATAATTCAACATGAAGAAGACAAATACAGATAAATATTTTTTTGTGACATTCTGAAGCATATGTCAGTTCGACCTTTTTTAACTACTTTTTTGCACAAGATGATGTTATTGAACTGGCTAGGTACTTTACCTAGTATGGTTGGACTAGTAATGCAAAATCCTGACCAAAAAATCACATTTTTCTCATGAAACCAAACTCTTAACTTGCTACACGACCATCTTTGAACCTCCTACAAGAACAGAATATATATGATACATCATTCTTTTTTTCTCTTGTTCAATCATGCACCCAAAAAATTAGAACACAACAAAATATCAGTTGTTTGGCTCCCAAACCTCCTGCAGTTTTTTTGAACTGATGTTCTTTTTGTAATTGAACTGTTGTTGAATGAATGGTCGCTGATGCGCCGATGAGTCTGCTCCAGAAATTTGCTTGCATCCCTGAGTAAATAGATTTTCTTTTTTGCTTCCTGCAATTTATTTTTGCATGGGTCAGAGTAACTCCAATGCAGCAGCCACATATTTTTGAATCTTTCTTTTCTTTGTATTTTCATGTGGTTTCTTATATGAACCTGTTGAATATTTGAATTCCTCGTGATGATATCAGCGAACCTTTTTAGATGATGATGTTGAACTTGCGTTGGGTACATCAGGGATAACTTCCAGTCTTGAGAGAGAACAGTACACAAAGAGAGGGAGGTGTATTGGAGTGAGACGGCCAGCCACCAGATGGCAGCATCCAGGGGCGGAGCAACGGATGGCCTGTAGCCAGCTCTTCGAGGGGCCGGTGCTGGAGCACCGAGGTGGACTGTTGAGCTGGGTGACGAACGGGAATAGGGTCGAGGAGCGGCGACCGTCGTTGGCCCTGGAAGCAAGAAAAGTGAATCGAGACGGTTAACTCGTTGAACTAAGATAGTCAACTAACTGATTGCAATAAAGAGTCTAAATCACTTTTCTTCTGGTGGAAGTGGAGGAATGATTAACAAAATACATAAATTCATTTTTATTAACACAAAAAAAATTACAACAACCAGGAATACAAAATGCACTGTACAGGCAAAGAGTAAACATACAACTCCCATTCTAAAAAAATAAAACTTAATAGCTCTCAGAGTTTGAACTATTGTACATTTTTTGTCGAACTGATGCAAAAATTCCCCATGTAGCAAATTGTTATACAATATAAACCGATGTACCAAACTGGTTCAATAACACAAATCGAACTTCTATATGTGCTTATTTACGAACTGATAATATAAATAAACAGTGAACTAGTAGACCTAGTGTGTTTTTCTTTTTGTATAGAGTGTATGCTTTACCAGCAGTAGAACTTCCTGCCCTTCCAAACTCGTACTAAAAACATGTACCAAAGAACATCATGCATCAGTATTCAGAAGACAATTCAGAAGAAAGATCAGAGCAGAGCAGAAGTAAATATGTTTTGAGGAGATGAACTGACCAGGATTTAAATGAACTCTCACTAGCAGTAACTTTTGTACTTCGCATGTAGTAGTACATGGACTTGCCGTAAAATACATGGACCATGTAGTAATTTTGAAGTTAATTATATGATCATCTCAGGGAGCTCAAGTTGGACTAAAAGCTCAAGTTGGACTGAAACTCACTCGATAACTGAAACTCCTAGGGTGAGGGGGTGGGATCCAGGGTGCTGCTGGCAATGAACGGCCTGGGGTGGTGGTGTTGAACAGCCTGGAGTGGTGGCTGTGAACGACCAGGGCTCTCCGCGATGCAAGCAGGAGGTCAGGAAGCAGTGGTGCCGGTGGTCGGGGTCGTCCAATGCTCATGGCACAACTGTACAGGAAGTTGATTCATCACCCATTCACAGTTTTTTCCTTTTTGGAATACATTGAACTGAAAAAAACTACAATGTGAGCTGAAAGTATGGAAACAACATAGCTCTGAAAGAATAAAGAACTAGCTTTAACATATCTATGAAAGAATACACCTCCGAGGAACTAGCTTTGAACATATCTCTGGAAGAATAGAGAGCATGCAAAGTTCAAGGAAAGAATAAGCAAAATAGCACACTAGTACGCAGTAGTACGAGTCTAGTCTTGTACGTGCTAGTATTAGATCTGAATAGTAGCTAGAATTGAAGTTCAGGTAACCATGGCACACACATCATACAGTTTCAGTCATGTACGCACACACTGTAATAGTAGCTGCAATTAAAGTTCAAATAACCACGGCACCCATAACAGAACAAGAATCAGGCTAGCAGCTAGGCAAGCAAGCTTCAGCGGCATGAATACACATTAGCGGCAAGCAAGAACACGCTAGTAGGCTGCAGAAGTCTCCTTGTAATTTTTCAAACAGAAGTGCTTCAGTTCAGTTCAGTAGTAATGCATGGAAAAAGAAAAGCAATGGAATAAACTATAACTGAGCCAAAAGGAAAAGTGACTACGCGAGGGACAAAATAGAAAGAGTGTGTATGTAAAGATTATAAGAAACATGTGCATTTAAGCATCTTCGCAAAAGCTTAGTACAAATAAAGCATAGGAGCAGGAAGAGAGAGATGGATACCTCCTCGCAGGCGCCCGCGTACTTGACCCTGAGGCACGAACTGGGGTTCAGCCTAGCTGCTGCATCGTCGTGCTGGTGCCGTTGAGCAGGTATGGAATTTCGGCGATGTACAGGAGCTCATCACTGCAGCAGGATATCAAGCCTGGGAGGGCACGAGCGGCTTCAGGGAGAGGAAGGAGTGCGGCAGGGGTCACGGTGCGCAGGAGGCCGGTGACGGAGCATGCAGTGACACGAATGGCCGTGGTTGCAACACATGTAGTGATGCAGGTGTTCGAACTGATGGCCGCGACGAAACTCGGACGCCCTAAAGCCATGGGGTTGGACTGATGGACGCGACGAACTCCACCACCATGGGCTGCCGTGGGCCGCAGTGGCTCTAGTGGAGGAACTACACGATACACAATTTTTTCCATCATGCAAAGTAAAAATTTGGACTTAAATAGTCCAATTAGAAGTACTAAATACAACCAACCCTTCGAACTTTAAGTTTGTAAACAATGTGTGTAGTGACAACTAACTAATGAACTATAGACAGTCGGGGGTTAGAAAAATAAACTACCTAAATTCCTCAACCAGAACTGTAGATATTAGCAAAATTGAACTTATAATAATTCATTAAATCGGTGAACCCGAGTTTTTGAGATCTTTTCTGCAAAAACTATGTACATTGCAAGTGCTCGTCAGATTTTTTTTGAACTGACCGTATGATAGTATTTGAGCTTTTTCCAGAATATTTATTCTGTTATTAGGAGTTATATAATCCATTTGGGATTGTATAAAGAAGCATACAGTGGCATACTAGGGAAGGGCTTAGTTGAACTTTGTACAGAGATCTAAACTTAGTTGAACTCATTTTAGCACAAAGTTCGTCAACACATGCGCACACACAAGGATATGAGATCTGCACGAACAAGCACTTATGAACGAGCACCAAACATGTTGGTGGACTTGTGAACGGAAGCTCTGTGTTTCCATGACGAGGGCGCGGCCTCACTGGGGCACGCGAGGCGCCACATCCTCCAGACTCCTACCGGAGTAGCTCCCGAATGGCACACCTCAACCTCCTCCTTGCTCGCATCAGCGAGCTTCCCCAACGTCTCCCAGCTCCGACACCATGGCGGCCACATAGGAGTGCCTTGGCATAGGACATACACCTCGGTGACCCCCACGTCGTACTGCAATAGGGGCCAGATCGAACTTCGGTTGGCGATGCAAGGCTCAAAGCCCGTTCGGCGCCAGCGGTGAGCGGCCATCCACACTCCTCTTCCTCCTGCACCCTACTTCATGACAACCAGAAGGTAGAGGTAGCAAATGATGTTTGCTTCTCTATGACTCTCACTAAATAGCAAATGCTATTTTCAACATCATGTACTATAATGGGATACAGTAACAAATAGAGTGCCATCAAGAGTAAGCGCACTTTGCTTATCTTTTTGCAAAATCCTAAATAAAATCTATTTGGTAAGCGAGGGAGTTTAAAACGGTGGGAACCTGACCTTCACTTCTGTCAGTAAGCATCATCATATAAAAGTCTGGTACCTCCACCGTAGCCAACAGATTCCATCTTCCTTCTCTGCTCCTATCTCATGAACACTTCCATTCCAGAGAGGAAAAGCTCTGCCCTCCACCAAGTACAGTAGCTGAGCCATGCTGCAGCAGGAGAGAGACATAGTGGCAGCGGGATCCAGGGTTCTGCTACGGTGAACCGCTTCGGGTGGTGGCGTTGAACGGCCTGAAGTGGTGGCTGTGAACGGACAGGGTGCTCCAGCGACATGGGGGCAGTGCGAGATGCGAGAGGTTGGAGCCATGGTGGTCGGAGGGAGAGAGCCGACCGGAGCAGAATGGAGACGCTGCCGGCGATGGGGAGAGGGCCGGGCGGCAGCACGCTCGAGGAGAAGGCCGGTCGGCGGCGCGGTGGGGAGGAGGCCGGACGGCGGCGCGGTGGGGAGGAGGCCGGCCGGACGGCGGCGCGGTGGGGAGGAGGCCGGCCGGAGGCGCGCTGGGAGGAGGCCGGCTGGCGGCGTGCTGGGAGGAAGAGGCCGGCCGGCGGCGCGGTGGGGAGGAGGCCAACCGGAGGCGTGCTGGGAGGAGGCCGAGCAGCGGCGTGGTGGGGAGGAGGTCGGGCGGCGGCGGGCACGGGGAGGAGGTGGTAAGAAGGATCTGCGGGGAGATTAGGCAGTTTTCTTTTTTTGGGGGCCGGGCGCCTTACAGGGGCCAGGGTAACAGAATATTCTGTTAGCTCTGTCCTATATATATATAAAAGTAATGCAAAAATAGACAAAAGCTATGCACTGTTTATTAAAGAGGGCTGCGATCAAAATAGAACGATACAAATAATGCGATAAGCAAAAGGTTTGACTATTTAACGTGTCCGCTCGAGGGACAAGCTGCGGAATAGTATGCGAAACAGGTATACTGCTCGTGATAGAGACCACCTGTGAGTTCCGTAATGCGGCGTGGCTTGTCTGCTTCCCTGGTTCTTGCATTGTTTGTTCGGCAATTGAACTACCGAACGGACCTTCCGAAGAGTGGAGTCCTGAAAGTAAGAGAAAATTAAAAAATCGGCAGCCCCTGGTGCGTTTTAAGCCGTGTTTCGGGCGTGCCGTGATGGTGCCCCTCCCCCTGTACCCATGGTATTTCTAGAGCGTAGTTATGTACGCGAAGTACTGGGATCGCATTTTTGCGAGGGCTGGGGTTGGGGCCGCATTGCTACGCCTGCTCGGGTCGTGTCAGGCGGTCTTGTTGTAGGTTACTCCAGGCGCGCTTAACGGTGTCCGGTCGTTTAATGGCCGGACTGGAGAACTGCCTGGAGAGGCTGCTTTGTACTTCTGCTACAAGGGCCGCCGTGTGCTCCTCCGTTCGGAGGGAGCGTTCGGTGTTTTCATTGACCGTAATTACTTCTCGAGGGCCTGGCATTTTGAATTTAAGGTATGCGTAGTGCGGTACCGCATTGAACTTGGCGAATGCGGTTCGCCCGAGCAGTGCGTGATAGCCACTGCGGAATGGGACTATGTCGAAGATTAACTCCTCACTTCGGAAATTATCCGGAGATCCGAAGACCACTTCAAGTGTGACTGAGCCTGTACAGTTGGCCTCTACACCTGGTATTACGCCTTTAAAGGTCGTTTTGGTGGGCTTAATCCTCGAGGGATCTATGCCCATTTTCCGCACTGTATCCTGGTAAAGCAGGTTCAGGCTGCTGCCGCCGTCCATAAGGACTCTAGTGAGATGAAATCCGTCAATAATTGGGTCTAAAACCAATGCGGCGAATCCGCCATGACGGATGCTAGTGGGATGGTCCCTTCGATCAAAGGTGATCGGGCAGAAGGACCATGGGTTGAACTTTAGGGCGACTGGCTCTACCGCATATACGTCCCTTAACGCGCGCTTCCGCTCCCTCTTGGGGACGTGGGTTGCGTATATCATGTTCACCGTCCGCACTTGTGGGGGAAAACCCTTCTGTCCACTATTGTTCGGCGGTCGGGGCTCCTCGTCGTCATCGCTATGCAGCCCCTTGTCTTTATTTTCGGCGTTTAACTTGCCTGCCTGCTTGAACACCCAACAATCCCTGTTGGTGTGATTGGTCGGCTTTTCGGGGGTGCCATGTATCTGGCACAAGTGGTCGAGTATTCGGTCCAAACTGGACGGGCCCCTAGGATTCCTTTTGAATGGCTTTTTCCGCTGACCAGATTTAGAGCCTCTGAATCCGGCATTAATTGCCGTATCCTCAGCATTGTCGCCGTTAATGCGATGCTTCTGCTTGTTGTGACGTGACCTTCCACTACTGTCCCTGGTATCCGAATTACCAGGGTTCTTGGTCATATTGTTGCTACGAGAAAGCCAGCTGTCTTCTCCCGCGCAAAAGCGGGTCATGAGTGTCGTGAGTGCTGCCATAGACTTCGGCTTTTCCTGTCCAAGGTGCCGGGCAAGCCACTCGTCACGGATATTGTGCTTGAAGGCTGCTAGGGCCTCAGCGCCCGGAGAGTCGACTATTTGATTTGTTAGGAACCGTGTCCAGAATTACCTGGCCGATTCCTCTCGCTGCTGAATTACGTGACTTAGGTCATCGGCGTTTGGTGGTCGCACATAAGTGCCCTGAAAATTGTCGAGGAATGCGGCTTCCAGGTCCTCCCAACAACTGATTGATCCTGTTGGCAAGCTGTTAAGCCAATGCCGAGCTGGTCCTTTAAGCTTGAGTGGGAGGTATTTGATGGCGTGGAAATCATCGCCGCGGGCCATGTGGATATGAAGGAGATAATCCTCGATCCATACCGCAGGATCTGTTGTGCCATCATATGATTCGATATTTATGGGTTTGAAACCCTCGGGGATTTGATGATCCATTATTTCGTCTGTGAAGCATAGTGGGTGTGCGGCACCTCTGTACTGGGCTATATCACGACGTAGCTCTAATGAGCTTTGTCTACTGTGTTCGGCCCTGCCGAATTTGTGGCCGGCGTGACGGTTACCGTCTCGAGCCGTGGGGCGCCCACGCGATTTGTAGATCGATCTTGTTTGCCTTGCCTTGTCCTCCAACATATCTCGTAAGTCCGGCGCATATTCCCGTGCCTTAGTACGGGGTGCGGCTTGAGTGAAGGGCTGAGAGGCCTCTCTGTCGCGGCCACGAGGTGGCCGGTCGGCCGCATCAAGTGTTTCCTCCTCTAATCGGGGTAGCAACCTGCGCTTTGGGTAGCTCTTGGAGGGGCGTTCGAGTTTATACTCTTCGGCCGCAAGGACTTCAGTCCATCTGTCGACTAGCAAATCTTGATCAGCTCTAAGCTGTTGCTGTTTTTTCTTGAGACTTCTTGCCGTGGCCATAAGCCTGCGTTGAAAACGCTCTTGCTCGACGGGATCCTCTGGCACGACGAATTCGTCATCGTCGAGGCTTGCCTCATCTTCGGAGGGAGGCATATAATTATCGTCCTCGACCTCTCTGTCTGCCGCTCTCTCATGAGGGCTGGTTTCTCCATCCTCCTGTGCTAAATCTTGCGGGAGGGGGTTTTCTTTGGCACTTTCCGGAGTATTATTATCTCCCGTGCTGGAATCACCGTATTTGTTTTGGCGGGATTTTGAGCGGCGCCGCTGACGCCGGCACTTAGGCTGTTTCTTGGAGGGGTCATCCTCCGCTGTTCCATCGCCATCTCCTTCTTTTGGGGTGTCCACCATGTATATGTCATATGACGAGGTGGCTTTCCAGGGCCTGATAGGTGCTAGTTCTTCATTGTCTCCTTCATCGGCGTCCATACCGTCGATGCCTTCGGAGTCGAAATCGAGCATGTCAGTTAAGTCGTCGACAGTGGCTACAAAGTGGGTGGTGGGTGGGTTTTGAATTTCTTCACCGTCTGAATCCCAACCTTGCTGATCGTAGTCCGGCCAGGGCTCTCCTGATAAAGAGAGAGACTTCAGTGTCTTCAGAATATCGCCGAAAGGCGAGTGCTGAAAGATGTCCGCGGCAGTAAACTCCATGATCGGCTCCCAATCGGATTCGATCGGCAGGGGCGTGGAGCGTTCGGAGTCCAGAGAGGAGTCCGGCTCCTTGGAGTCACGAGTCTCGCAGAGTACGAGGCTGGTGTTCGACTGGATCACCGTTGGGATCGCAGCCCCCGAGGCGGCGTCCAACCACCCATCCTCGATCGGCGCAGTTGTCTCCGAATTAAGGGTCGAAGCCGATGTGGGTGCGGCCTCCAGGGCACTGTTCGGCGGCAGAGCTAGATCATGCTCGTCGTGACAGTGTGGTGTGCTCGGCAGTGGCTCGAATCCGTCGAAGATCAAGTCCCCGCGGATGTCAGCCGTGTAGTTTAAGCTTCCAAATCTGACCTGACGGCCAGGGGCATAGCTTTCGATCTGCTCCAGATGGCCAAGTGAATTGGCCCGCAGTGTGAAGCCACCGAAGACGAAGATCTGTCCGGGAAGGAAGGTCTCACCCTGGACTGCATCGCCATTGATGATCGTAGGAGCCATCAAGCCTGACGGCGACGACACAGAGGAACTCTCAATGAAAGCACCAATGTCGATGTCAAAACCGGCGGATCTCGGGTAGGGGGTCCCGAACTGTGCGTCTAGACCGGATGGTAACAGGAGGCAAGGGACACGAAGTTTTACCCAGGTTTGGGCCCTCTCGATGGAGGTAAAACCCTACGTCCTGCTTGATTAATATTGATGATATGGGTAGTACAAGAGTAGATCTACCACGAGATCGAAGAGGCTAAACCCTAGAAGCTAGCCTATGGTATGATTGTTGTTGTGTATGTTGTCCTACGGACTAAAACCCTCCGGTTTATATAGACACCGGAGAGGGTTAGGGTTACACAAAGTCGGTTACAATGGTAGGAGATCTGCATATCCGTATCGCCAAGCTTGCCTTCCACGCCAAGGAAAGTCCCTTCCGGACACGGGACGAAGTCTTCAATCTTGTATCTTCATAGTCCAGGAGTCCGGCTGAAGGTATAGTCCGGCCATCCGGACACCCCCTAATCCAGGACTCCCTCAGTCGCCATGCATGGTTATGGCTCATCATCAATCCTGTTGAGGCAACATTTCTGTCTGATGCGATAGTGCACGATGGCATCGTTTACGCGGTCGACGCACAGATTGGCTGCCTATACTGGTGGAATCTATCGTCGTGTAATTGTTCTATCTCATCTCATCTTTACCTTATGAATACGACTGCCTGTTCATTTGTTACAAATTTAGAATGCATAGCATGTCTATAACCACATCATTGCTATATGTTCCTCTCATTTCCTAGATTTTTATGACCACACATGTTATTGTTAGAGTTGATATGAGAACAATTGGCATCTAATGATTGTTAGAATACATATTATGAGCATAACATCATGATTGCTATATGTTACTCTCATTACAAGATTTTTATAACAACGCATGTTATTGCTTAGAGTTGATATGAGAACAGTAGTAGTAAGTGCTATGGTAGAATATGAGTAGGCGCTGTCATAGCTGTTTTCCTCTCATTGTTACACGATGTTTGAACCATGACATATTGCTAGAATATGAAAGCCAATGGCTTATTTTTTAACCTGGGGTATGATTATGACCACGGCATTGCAATTCTCTGTCTATGATATGTGTCACTGTTATAATAATCTTAATTCCACACATACTCTGAACATGATTGTTTATTTTTTTCCTTTTGGTCTCCAATTTGAATTGTTACAGCAGACGCAAATGCACTAGCCTTCATGATTTCAGGATCTGGAATCATACCAGCCGATGGGTGGTGGTTTATCGCTCGTTCAGCTGACGGCGGTCATTTGATGCTCATTCGCACGTACCAAATTGACCAAACCATTACATCAAACCACATGCAGTACAATGCGTGGGGCGTTCGTGACATTGATGTCTATGGCTGCTTCATGTTCGAGAAAGATCCCAGCTCTGTTGGGCCAGGCGCATTCAACTGGAGGCGGGTTTACAGCCTCGGCAACCACTCCTTGTTCCTCAGGCTCAATTATTCGATCATCCAACCAATCATCGATCATATCACCAGCGATGATTACTGTGCTATGCAACTTCCATTCGTGAGGGGGGGGGGCTGTGTTTACACATCATACCATGGGTTTCATGAATCACCATATCCAGAGATTCGTCGACACAGCTTGTTGCCAGATAATCTTCAGTGTGTGAAAGGCATCAAGCTTTTATGCGATGGTTGGCTTTTGCAAACCCGACATGCGGTGATGTGGTTCATGCCAACAGCAAATATGCACAACTTGATTCGTGCTGATATCTAGACTGAGCCATGTATTCTGCTGCTGTAGCACGACCCTCTTTTGTTGGATATTATGTACTATTGTTAGTTTGAAGCACTCCTCTAGTTTGAAGGATAGATACCTTCCTGGGATCAAGTGCATCCTAACTCACCTGCGTAGGATGTACTGATAATGATGATGGAGATGCTGTGCAGAAGCCATATATATATATATACCAGTTAGGCTTCAAGTGTGTACTTGTTAGTTAAACCTATGTATAAATTGTGACACTAAATACGACTAGTAAGTAGTACAGTAGCAGTACTAGTATACGTCAGTCAAATTATTCATCATGTCAACACATTGAATTGACGTGACAACACGCTGCGCGTGAGGTGACACAAGAATCCCGGCAGCGTGTTCGGGTATTCTAGACTTCAGATTTGGAGTACCACTTATCTGTCGAAATCTTTCATCATTCACTTAAAATAGTCGATTGATCATATATTGAGTACCATATAACTGGAATTACCGATGCAAGTCGAAGAAGGACTGGCCGGTGCCGCCGGCTGGTGTCAAGTTCGATCCCACGGATCAGGAGCTGATCGAGCACCTTGAGGCCAAAGTGAGTGCTGACAGTGCGAGATTCCAGTCTCTCATCAATTTGTTCATACCAACCATCGACAGCGAGCACGACATATGCTACACCCAACCTAAGAAACTTCCAGGTAAGACACCGATCGGCCGTCTACTTGCACAAACATATTCCTTTGTTTATAGCTCTATTTTTCTTTTTAGACGCAAACCTGGTGAAGCAATTACAATTTGACAGTTAATAAAAAGTGAAACAAGTGACTGCAACATGCCAAAGATGTTATAAAAATGCCAACTAGGTACACTAAAACCTATATTCCACAATACTGCAGGTATCACACTGAGTGGCCTAAGGAAGCATTTCTTCCAGTGCAATTCCAGGGCGTTCAAAAGGGGCACGTGGACGCGTCGCAAGATACAGTCAGAGTGCGGCATGAACGCGATGTGGCACAAGACCGGCAATACCTTCCCGGTGATGGTCAACAGTCGGCAGGCGGGCAGCAAAAAAGGTTCTGGTGCTGCACACCAACAAGAACTTCGACCAGCAGAGGACCAACTGGGTGATGCACCAGTACCACCTCGGGGACCTGGAGCAAGAGAAGGAGCGGGAGCTGGTCCTCTGCAAGATGTTCTACCAGACGAACACTAGGGCGAGGAGTAAAAATATTATAAGTTAGTTTGGTATTGGTAGTTGTACTACCTTGTCATCCGCAAGTTGGTATTGTTGTTAACGATCTTTTGGTATGAACTTGAATTTGCTTCCAACTATCATGCCGAGGGTCGACGTGGATATAAAGCTGAATCATTTGTTTCGAAACGAATTTTCAGGCACCTGATTTTTATTTGATGGGTAGCATAAGCACCCGCCGTTCGAATTCCCAGTTCTCCAATTTTTTCGAAACAAGTGCATGCACTTATTATCACGATAAAAAAACAATATCCGTGCTGCATCCCAGTTATCAGTCTGTACTTGCAGAATTCTCTCGTTTATTGAGCATGTATATTGTTTTTTTAGGTCGAGCAAGTTTCAACTGGGCTGTAGACTGCCCAGGGTTGGTTTTGTTTTTAACAGGCCCAGCCCATGACGACAGCGGGGCACAAAGATCCAGTAGGTATCTACTGGCCTCTGGCCTGCCAGCACTAGTTATATTTTGTCTTACAACATCCGTAGGCAGTTTTTTTACAGAATCAAACACACAACCCAGTTCTATTTTCCTCTTGAAACGCATGTCCTACATCCATTTTCTAATCTCTACCTATAGTTTTACTAGTTCATATACACATATCATTATATTGAAAACACATAAAATTCCCTTTTCATATTTACATCCTTATTTTTGTTGTTTTTTCCCACCCAGCGCTGATTTTTTTACCACTGGTTTTCCCTTAAACCAACTCAATTGTCCCACGTCTTATTTGCTTACAAAAACAAAACGATTTTTTGGCAAAACAATAAGTTCTTAAAAAATGTTTATCATTTCGGGATTATAACAGTTCGGACTCCACCGAAATATGCAAAATAAGGTTGAACTTTTTGACCGTGGTCCTGGGCATAAAATGGGCTGTAATAAATTACTTAAGAATTAGCAAATGGGCTGCAAATTATAAAAAATAGCAAATGGGCTTTATGTTGTCTGCCACAGATTTGGAGGCTGACTTGTGGGCCTACTAAGTTCATGCGTACACAAGGTTTCTCAAAAAAAAACTTAGTCAACAATCGACTCTACCAGCGTCAGACCGTTAGATGTCAATCTAACGACAATCGTGCGTCTTCAGTCTCCGATCTTCCTACCCCAACCGCCCAAACCAGCGCCGTTGGAACCGCCTGCTCCCGCCTCCCGTGGCCGGCAGTGCTGCCGGGCAGGCCTCACGGCCCCATCATACTCGCATCCCTGGCCTGTCTATCCCTCTACTCACCCACACCTCCTGTTATTTTCCGGCGACGGCAGCCGAACCAGTCAACCCTCGTACTCTCCACCACGTGGGCAGCCACTGTCGTGTCTTCCCTGGCTCCGGTTGTTCCCTTTGTAGGCCTCGTCGTCGTTCACCGCCCTGGTGCTCTCGGCGCGGCGTGGTCAACGATGTCTATCCAACGGCCGTAGTGCTTCTTCAACCTCTGGTCTTCTTGCCCAAGCCGCCCAAAGCAGCGCCGGTCGTGCCGCATGCTCCTGCCTCCCGTGGCCGGCTGTGCTGCCGCGGAGGCCTCACCGTCCCCATACTACTCCCACCGCTGGCCAGGCCATCCCTCCACTCACCCACTCCCCCTGTTATTCTACGGCGACGGCAGCCTCACACCGCAGCCGAACCAGTGAACCCTCGTACTCCTCTCCGCGTGGGCATCCACTGCCGCGTCTTCCCCGGCTCCGCGTCATCCCCTTCCTAGGCCTCGCCGTCGTCCACTGCCGTGGTGCTCTCAGCGCGGCGTGGTCAATGTGGTCAACGACCGACTTCCATCGGAAGAGTACTATACGTGGAGAGGCTGACAGCTGGGTCCACGGCAGCCGCAAGGAAGTGCCTCCTTATTACGCGCAAAATAATTATTCCTCCACCTGACAGCAGGGACCCACCGGACGGGCCACCAGTATTTCGCAGAAAAAACGTTTCCCTCCGACTGCTGGGACCCACCGGACGGGCCACCGTATTTCGCAAAAAAATTGCCCATGACTGCTGGGACCCACCGGATGGACCATCGTATTTCGCGAAAAAAAGTTCCCCCAGCTGTCAGCTCGGACACACCGGAAGTGCCTCCTTATTACACACAGAAAAATGAATACTCCCCCTGCTAGCTGGGACCCACCATGGTGGGAGGCTGACTTGTGGGCCTACTAAGTTGACAGGGACGGAGGGCTTTGTCAACTTAGTCAATATGAATGATTCTAGCTCCAGTGTCCATACGATATCCATCCAACGGCCGTCGTGCTTCTTCAATCTTTGCACTTCCTGCTCCAGCCGCTCAAACAAGCGCCGGCGGGACTGCCTGCTCCCTTCTCCCCGCGGCTGGCTCTACTGCCGCGCAGGCCTCACCGCCCCACCGTACTCCCATCGCTGGCCTAGCCATCCCTCTACTCACCCACACCTGCTGTTATTCTCCGGCGATGGCATACGAACCAGTAAACCCTCGTACAGTCGTACTCCCCTCCGCGTGGGAAACAACTGCCGAGTCTTCCCTGCCTCCGTGTCATTCCCTTCCTAGGCCTCGCCGTCGTCCACCGCCCTGGTGCTCTCGGCGTGGCCTGGTCAACGTGGTCAACGACCGACATGCATCTGAAGTGGACTTTACGTGGAGAGGCCGACAGCTGGGTCCACGGCCGCACACAAGGAAATGCCTCCTTATTACGCGCAAAATAATGATTCCTCCACCTAACATCAGGGACCCACCGAAAGGGCCTCTGTATTTCGCGAAAAAAACGTTACCGCCGCTGATAGCTCGGACCCACCAGCTATATCTTCGCACGCAAGGAAGTGCCTCCTTATTACGCACAAAAAAAATGAATACTCCCCCTGTTAGCTGGGACCCAGTATAGTGGCAGGCTGACTTGTGGGCCTACTAAGTTGACGGGGACGGAGTGCTTTGTCAACTTAGTCAATATGCATGATTCTAGCTCCAGTGACCGTACGATGTCCATCCAACGGCTGTAGTGCTTCTTCAACCTCTGGTGTTCTTGCTCCAGCCGCCCAAACCAGCGCCGGTCGTGCCTCGTGCTCCTGCCTCCCGTGGCCAGCTGCGATGCGGCGGAGGCCTCACCGCCCCCTACTACTCCCACCGCTGGCCAGGCCATCCCTCTACTCACCCACCCCCTGTTATTCTGTGGCGACGACAGCCTCACACCGCAGCGAACCAGTGAACCCTCGTACTCCTCTATGCGTGGGCATCCACTGCTGCATCTTCCTCGGCTCTGCGTCGTCCCCTTCCTAGGCCTCGCCGTCGTCCACCGCCCTGGTGCTCTCGGCGCGGCGTGGTCAACGTGGTCAAGGAACGGCTTCCATCGGACATGGACTGTATATGGAGAGGCTGACAGCTGGGTCCACGACCGCAGCAAGGAAGTGCCTCCTTATTACGTGCAAAATAATTATTCCTCCACCTGACAGCGGGGACCCACTGGACGGGCCACCGTATTTCGTGAGAAAAACGTTTCCCCCTGACTGCTGGGACCCACCAGCTACACCTTCGCACGCAAGGAAGTGCGTCCGGGCAAAAAAAAACAAAACGATTCGCCCCCTGACTGCTGGGACCCACCAGCTACATCTTCGCACGCAAGGAAGTGTTTGACAGTCGGGACCCACCTGGTCGAAGCGTACGTAGCATTGTCATTCTGGTCACGAACGTGTACGTACATACTGGTCGATGTAGAGGTGTGCACGTGTCGTAGTAGAGGCACGCACATAGCATGTACACGTACGTACAGCGGCTAGGGTGCAAGAAAGAAAATACGGCCACGTATGTGTACATACGGGCGGGGTCTCGAACGCCTACTCGTGCATATGTACGGCCAGGGCTCGTGTACATGGCTGGGTCGGAACGGAGAAACAACATCGTCGTCGTGTTGATGGGGAGGCAACGGAATGCGTCGTGTTCATGGGGAGGCAACAAAATGCGTCGTGTTCATCGGGAGGCAACGAAACGCATGGGAGCCAACCGGCCGGGTTGGAGTGGAATGTGTGGTCATGTTCATCGGGAGGGCTTGGACGGAACAGGCGATGGAAACGAGGCCCGACGTACCGCAGAACAGAGGAAAAAGACCTCCTACGGTCGAAACGGGGGTCCTGTTGATCGGGAGGGGCGTGGCGTACCGCAAAACGGACCTCCTACGGTCGAAACGGGGGTCCTGTTCATCAGGAGGGGTGTGGCATACTGCAAAACAGGACTCCACGTGATACTGTTCATCTCCATCGTCGACCTCCTCCAGCCTCCACGGGTTACCGTCGACCTCCTCCAGCCTCCACGGGCTCCTGTTCATCCAGCCTCCACCGCGCGCTACTCCACCGGCTACTGTTCAACCACCCCTCCACCATCTACTGTTCATCCAGCCCTCCACACCACGGGGTCCTGTTCAACCACCCTTCCACGGGCACCCCTCCACCGTCTACTATTCATCCATCCCTCCACACCATGGGGTCCTGTTCATCCAGAGGCAACACCATCGCTCACTGTTCATCCAAAACCCCTCGCAACGCTCACTGTTCATCCCAGAGGCAGCATCGATCGGCTTCAGTTAGCAGCAGTAGCGAAGGAATTGCTCGATCGGGTTCAGTTAACAGCCATCGATCGACCGCTCGGGTTCAGTAACGCGTAGCCTGCAGTGCAATCGCTCGGGTTCAGTTAGAGCCCAATGCCTCACTTGGGTTCAGTTAGAGCCAACGCCTCGCACACATGTGTGTACGTGTACGAGAGAAACGGGCATCGCTCGGCCCCCGACCTCCCACCGTAACCGGGAACTCCCCGAAATTTTCCTCGCCCTCGCTTCTACCACGGTTTTTTCTGTCATGGACGGCCCAAAGAATGTCATGCAGCCGCGTCTCCGGCCCGCCCAGGACGAAAAGCCCATTTTCTGTCATGATTTTTTGTCATAGAAGTAGGAGCCCACCACATCTATGATGATACTGGGTTTTGTCACAATTATCGTCATAGAAGTGTCATATGTATGACAGAATTTTTTTCGTTCGGCCCAAAATGTCACGGATGTGTCTTTTTTTGTAGTGTTTGAAGTTATCTTATCGGACCGAGTCTTTAAGGATTTGAGAACACTTGATGTATGTTTTGTGTGGGATACCCGTGGTGACAATGGGGTATTCCATTGATCCACTTGATGTATGTTTTGGTGATCAACTTGCGGGTTCCGCCCATGAACCTATGCATAGGGGTTGGCACAGGTTTCATCTTGAATCTCCGGTAGAAACTTTGGGGCACTCTTTGAGGTTCTATGTGTTGGTTGAATAGATGAATCTGAGATTGTGTGATGCATATCGTATAATCATACCCACGGATACTTGAGGTGACATTGGAGTATCTAGGTGACATTAAGGTTTTGGTTGATTTGTGTCTTAAGGTGTTATTCTAGTACGAACTCTAGGGCTGTTTGTGACACTTATAGGAATAGCCCAACGGATTGATTGGAAAGAATAACTTTGACGTGGTTTCGTACCCTACCATAATCTCTTCGTTCGTTCTCTGCTATTAGTGACTTTTGAGTGACTCTTTGTTGCATGTTGAGGGATAGTTATATGATCCAATTATGTTATTATTGTTGAGAGAACTTGCACTAGTGAAAGTATGAACCCTAGGCCTTGTTTCCTAGCATTGCAATACCGTTTGTGCTCACTTTTATCATTAGTTACCTTGCTGTTTTTATATTTTCCAATTACAAATACCTTTATCTACTATCCATATTGCACTTGTATCACCATCTCTTCGCCGAACTAGTGCACCTATACAATTTACCATTGTATTGGGTGTGTTGGGGACACAAGAGACTCTTTGTTATTTGGTTGCAGGGTTGCTTGAGAGAGACCATCTTCATCCTACGCCTCCTACGGATTGATAAACCTTAGGTCATCCACTTGAGGGAAATTTTCTACTGTCCTACAAACCTCTGCACTTGGAGGCCCAACAACGTCTACAAGAAGAAGGTTGTGTAGTAGACATCACTGGTCGCCGAGCACTATTACAGAGCTGGAAGCCGCGGGCGTCGTTGAGGTCTCCACGGACCCGCGCGAGCTCGTGTACATGCTAGCACCAGCGCCCGTGCGCGCCCCTCCACCCACCGTGGCACCGGCCCCCGTGTGTTTGGCTGCACCCGCCGTGCCCATGCGCACCCCTCCACCCACACCGGCGCCGGTCCCCGTGCGTTTGGCTGCACCCGCCACGCCAGTGCCCGTGCGCCCCCCCTCAGCGGCATGGGACGCTGCCGTCGACCGCTACCTCCCAGCGTCACCAGTTGTCATCCTCCCGCGCCCCGCCCGTCGATCGCGTGACGACATGATGTTTGATTTACAAGTGAAGAACATTTTGTGCTGCCTTGAAGACTTCAACAACGACGTCCCGGAGGACGACAATGACAACGACGGCGCGGCACGCCTCCTCCGCCGCTGCCGGAAATAGTTTTTTGGGGTTTAATACTATATCTCGAATTCTCGATCATATTAATATAAATTCACAGTGTGACTGAATGAAAGACATGGTTTGAACGAACTTGCGTTTCTCTCTCTTAATGTACAGACTATTCAAATGATTTTCTTTAAAAAAACGTCAATGGTTTTTAAATATAAAACACTCATCACAAACTTTTTAGTTAGAACACCCGTATGCAAACCGATAGCTTCCACAGGAAGCCAAGGGGAAAATATGCCGAGCAGGATTTCTGCATCCCTTCAATGCAAACGGTTGTTTTGCATGACCCGTGTGCAACCACGTACAAACAATTGGGTAAGATTTGCATATCTGTCATTTTGGGTATGTTGCCATTTCTCAAACTGGAAAGATTGACATTTGTTTATCTAGTAACATTGCCATTTGTCAACCTTGTAACACTGCGATTTGTCAAAATATGCAGCTACAAATCACTAGCACTATCTAATTTTTGCAACTAAAATTACTAGCACTGTTCATATGGACACCACTAGCAGGCATGAGTTCATGGACACATATACAAATGTACCATTGATTACATACAACAGGTCATCAACCCACAACGACAACGAGGATACACTTTGATTATAGATCATTTCCAACAAAACATTCTTGTAAAGTTTTTCTCACACAACAAATAACAAAGCGATAAAATGAACTTCAGCTCAACCACTTGCCGACATTGGAAATGCTTGCTATGAACCAGAAGTGATTCTCTGGGAAGGGCCAGCTACTGTCAATGTCGAGACCAACGCATGACTGATCATCGAGGCTGAAGCGGCCTATGTCAGGACCCATATTGGGATTGTAGGGAAGCATAGTAATGTCTGAGGTATAGATACAATTGCTTCTCATAAATGGTAGTAACGTTGTGTCAACAGCAGCTGGATCGCCTTCCACCATCATTGGATAGTTTTGTCCAAGGAAGAGTGAGTTTCCTCCAAGACTTTCAATACTGAACCAGGGAGAAGGTGTTGGCGCTAGTACACTAGTATCCATCCCGAATACCCTGCAACGGATGTTAGAATAGGTCCGGAGAGTGCGACCATACGAGACAACACCTGCTTCCTTAGTAACATCAGAAGTGCCCTGTATACAGACAAGAAGAGGTGATCCATTGGAATAAGTGGCCAGGCACCACTGAGTATATGGGTCCTGCTCGTCCTCATGCTCGTGAATAAAATTTTCAAGTATAGGTGGTGAAATGTTCACAGGACCTTGGAAACACAAGAAGGTTAATTAGTAAAGGGAAACTAGCTAACCCGCATGCATGTGGATGAAACAATTATAATTACGATGGAAGACAAAAGTACCGAAATCATGAGGATTCCATACAAAAATAGTGCCACGAGTGGTGGCAGCAAACACAAGACCCTCGTATTGAATTGCATCACAGTACTGATCCGTGTATAAAAACTGATTTTTGAGCAATATCCATCATGTCAAACCATGAAGGACGGCAACAAGCTTGTCGAAGATAGCGACAACATAAGCATTCCTATAACCCCAAGAGCGGTTGGGAACTCAAAAAATTGCTATCTTCCGTAGACGACAGTCAGCATGATCATATTTGAACTCACGTAGAATACCGGTGTACTCAACCTCTGGGCAGTCGTCTGAGATTTTTTGAAGTGGAACTCGGTGACGAGTGTACACATTCACAAGTTCCCACTTGTAGTTATACCCAATATAAACAACCCAATCTCCATTTGCGCCTGCCCAAGCCTTGCCCTCAAGCGATGGCATCTTAACATCATACGTATCATTATCAAGCGGCATCAACTTACACAAGGCGAGGCTTCCCTCGTCCTCGCGTCAGTCAGCAGGGTCATGGCGAAGAAGATAGGGGAGATCAAATCGCTCCTAAACCCTTGGGTTCCTTGTAATGATGTTATTAGTTGAGTCGAGAATGGTCTTGAATGAACCTGCCATGCTAGCCGAGGTGATGACATCGCACCGATCAATGAGTTCCTCCACCATGTCATCATTCAGATCGGGGCAAGAATAACGGGGTTGTTTCCGGCTTGTTCCCTCCATGGAGAAGACGATCAAACAATGGCAAAAGGAGGGGTGAAGGCAAATGGAGGAGGGAGGAAGAGCTAGCGTGCGACAACAGTTCCAAATCGGGAGGGAAAGGCGAAGAGTCGGTGGACGGTTGCCATGATACACGAAGAGGCACCTGGGGAGCGAACGATTGCCACAGAGGTCACACACTGACGACAACGGTCGAGTGAACCGCATGCAATCCCATCGCACAACACACACATCTTGTTAAGTTGAACCGTTTCTGTTCTCTTGTGTCAATGCAAACAGTTCATCCAAGTGAACTGCATGCCGTATATCGCACACACCTTGATCTAGCTGACCGTTTATTTTGTGTTGTCTAATCACAAACAGTTCATCCGAGTGAAACGTATGCTGTATATCGCACACACCTTCATCTGGCTGCCTGTTTCTTTTGTGTTGCCTAATCACAAATAGTTCATTCGAGTGAACCATATGTTGTGTATCGCACACGCCTTCATCTGGCTACCTGTTTCTTTTGTTCCTCCTCATCGCAAATAGTTAATTGAACTGAACCATATGCCCTTCATCGCACACGCAACTAAAATCTGAACCATGTTTGATGCATCCTCCATCACAAACGTTTTCACCTTTTTGACGGTTTCCATACACCACCATTTGTGATTATTGCATCGCACACAGTTTCTTGAAGGGTCTCTGATTGTAGTGTCGTGTTAGTAGCATCCTGCAGTAGTGTGTCTTCTTCATTGTGCAGACAAAGATCTTATTGTTTTTTGTCGCTAATTTCTTTATCCTAACAATCTTTCTGAGTTTCTTGATTTGATTGATATTCATGGACAACTCATTTCCCCATATGCAAAAAGGGTCGAACAGTGGGTCAAAACCTCTGACAGTAGGACCTACATGTGCAAGACCAAATTGTTAAAAACCAAAATATTAGAATGGTTCCTGCAATTGCACAATAATGTGCTATTAGACAACGGACCATGCATGTGCTAACCTCAATTATAGACCTCAATGTTTTCCATTGTTTCCCTGCAACACATATAAGGTAGTTAGTCATCAGGTTAAGTATTTACTACAGCCAAATTCAATTTATTCCTCACATGGTATACAATAATAGAATGCACCCACAACTATTGAACATCGCATTGCAGAATTGAACCAAACAGTTAACTAAACACCACAACAGAAATGAAGCAAACGTTAACTGAGCACCACATTGCATAATGTATAACCAAACCAAGCATGCTTGACAACTTGGAAATATAGCAATTGTATTTGTTTCTCATGTATTTTGTAAAGATAAATTATATTTATTTCTCACATGGAAGACAATACAAAATTGCAGCCTAAAGAATTGAACATCACAGTTGCAGAATTGAATGAAACAGTTAATTGAAGACGACAACTAATTAACAAAACAGTTAATAAGTGAGCACCACACTGCACGACATATAGAATATATACACTAGAGCAACAGATTGCATGGTAAAATTAGATAGCACAATTCACTAGAATTTGTGAAGGAAAGGCAGGAGCAGCACACACAACGGGTAAACCGAGCATGCTTAACCGGCGTAGCTAGCAAATGGCAAGGTGCTCCTCCAAGGGTTAGCACGAATGGCAGCCATCGCGTCCTCATCCACACGCGCGGCTGCGATTTGCTTCTCTGCTACCAAATGCTCCTTGAGATCCTGGCTATACTACGTGCACCATGGCTTAGGGTTGCGCTTATTTGGTGGAGGGGTCGGTGATTTGGGTGGAAGGTGTCGCGCTCGCGCCGACAGTCGGGGCATGTGGGATGTGGAAGGAGGAGGAGGATGTGGGTCGGGTGTGGACTACCTGCCTGGATAGACGAGGCCGAGCAGCGTGAAGGAGGGTCGCCGATGAGGAGGTGGCGCTGCAAGCAAGGAGTGAAGGTTTCAACTTAGAAAGGAAGGCGGAAACAGGGGAATGTGGCTTTTGGTAAGGGAAGGGGGCGGGAGGTAGATATTTCCATGGAAGCCGAAATTTTGGAATCGCTTCAGCGAAAAAACTGGCGCGCAAAGTGTCATCAGACACGGTCCCTTATTTAGAACTGTGTATGATATGTGAACATGACAAACGATTTAGATAGCTTAACCCGTGTGTGATGAGTTTGAACGTTAAAAATTTTGGTTCAAATTTCCATGGTTACAGTGGTCATCCACGTCATTGCATAATTTTGGTACACAAAGGAGACTAACTTCTTAATCGAGCAAGTTCAGTAATTAAACAGAGCTAGCTGACCTAAACATTACTCTAGCAAATTAAAGACTAGCGCTGTTAATTAAACAAAACAAAGAGTACTACTACGGCTGGTGCTCGTCGATCTCCGCCACCGCCTCCATGTCCAGCTCGCGCCCGATGGTCTCCTGGGGAAGGGGCTCCATAGCATCCATTGCACCATACTCGGCAAGCATCTCGCCATATGTGTCCGCCATCTCTTTGGAAAAGGCCGCCACGAGCTGGGCGTGGGCGGACGTGATCTGGGGCTCCATTATTGCAAGGTATGTGGCGGAGGAACGGACGGCTGCTCGAACGCTCTCAGTGATTGCCAGCTCTTCGGCCGTGGGTTGCCGATCGTTGTCGGAGAAGCTTCGTTCAATTTGTGCGGTGACCGCCAGGATCTGGGCGTGGGAGGCCTCGACATGGTCGTGGGTGACCTCCATCTGGGCTAAGGCCACCGCTGCGGAACGGACAGCTTCCGTGCCGCTCTCGCCAGTTGTTATCCCCGAGCCAGATGTTGCTGCCGCCACCTGAGAAGCAACAATGACCGTTTGGGCTGCCATGGTCACCCGGTCGCAGATTACGGCTGCGCTCATGCACCTTTTTAGCACGTGCATGGCGGCTCTGGCCGCGCTCTTGCCGGAGTGGGCCACCGAAGTTGCCGTCACAACGCGGGTCCACATGCCCATCTTTCAGCAGCGACGATTGAACAGTGAAATGATGTTTGGGGAGTGAGCTAGTGTGCTTGAGACGCCGGCTCTGGACTGTAGCCGACGCACCTTCTCGCGTAAGCCATAGGCGTACTATACACCGACGGTGCTCCAGGATATTTTGTGCTGCATCTCACACGGTTGGTGATAATAAACTATGTGCGATCTACTTGATTTTTCATCTTGATTTGAATTACATAATGGGGTCACAACGGCAATGGACGGTGTTTGAATTGCTAGACCTTTTATCTGGAGTGAACATGCAACTATATGTGTGTCGTAAAAGAATTGGAATTATTCAGGGTTAGTTTGAACATGTTATACATTAAATTGGGTTTCTAGCCATTTCAGGCGCACAATTCAAAATTAAACTATGTGCACATGCTTCGGTGCACCAACATGGGTTGTAAAATCATATATGTGTCCATGGGTTTATGCTTATCTCCCATGCAAGAAATGGGGATGAAATTCGAACACCACGACACCGTGGCTCTCCAGCAAACGTCGACGTACTTGCTTTTGTAATTCTAGTAAATCCAAAATTCGTCCAAAATTCATGAAACTTGGCATGCTATCATGGAGCGACATCATCATGCCATGGTAAAAAATTCTCCCATTTGGGGCAGGTTTGGGTATAGGCTTCTCATAAACCAGAGCTTCTCACACAACAAGTGTGATGGTTTCGGTAGGGAACGTTTCACCTTTCTAGACGAAACGATATCCGTTGCCTCTTCTCGATTTCAATTTTTCCCTAGTGTCAACATAGAACAACAGGAGTGTTGTGTCAATTTTTGGGATTTCTTGGGGTTCGCTTGGACATTTTATACATTAACTGAGTTTTCTGTGCATTCATGTGCATAATTCAAATTTGAACTACATGCACATGCTCTAATGCATATAAATTAGTTGAAAATTCAAATATGTGTCCATTGTTGTATGCTTAGGTCCCATGCAAGAAATGGGAATGAATGTCAAACACCCTGCCACCGTCACACGGCCGCAAACATTAGGATACCTGGTTTTTAAATTCTAGTAAGTCCAAAACTCGTCTGAAATTCATGAAATTTGGCATGCTATCATGGAGGGCATCAACATGCCATGGAATATTTGCCCCATTTGGGGCAGGCGGGGGTATATGCTTCTCACAAACCAGAGCTTCTCACAACAAGCATGATGGTTTGGGTAGGGAACATCCCACCTTTGGGGACGAAAGGATATCCATTGCCTCTTATTGCTTCCACAAATTTTCTCGTGTCAACATAGAACAACAGGAGTGTTGTGTCAATTTTTGTGATTTTTCGGATTCCTTTGGACATTTTTATGCATTAACTGAGTTTTCAATGCATTTATGTGCATAACTCAAATTTGAACTACATGCACATGGTCCAGTGCATATAAATTGGTTGAAAAATCAAATCTATGTCCTTGGGTGCATGCTTAGGTCCCATGCAAGAAATGGGAATGAATGTCAAACACCAGGGCACCGTTGATTGCCAGCAAAACATTGAGATGCCTGGTTTTTAAATTCTAGTAAATCCAAAATTCATCTGAAATTCATGAAACTTGGCATGCTATCATGGAGCGGCATCAACATGCCGTGGTAAAAAATTTGTCCCATTTGGGGCAGGTTTGGGTATATGCTTCGCACAAACCAGAGCTTCTCACAACAAGCATGATGGTTTCGGTAGAGAACGTCCCACCTTTGGGGACGAAATGATATCCATTGCCTCTTATTGCTTCCAAATTTTTTCTCGTGTCAACATAGAACAACAGGAGTGTTGTGTCATTTTTTGTGATTTTTCGGGGTTCGTTTGGACATTTTTATGCATTAACTGAGTTTTCAATGCATTTATGTGCATAATTCAAATTTGAACTACATACACATGATCAAGTGCATATAAATTGGTTGAAAAATCAAATATGTGTCCTTGGGTGCATGCTTAGGTCCCATGCAAGAAATGTGAATGAATTTCAAACACGAGGGCACAGTTGATTGCCGGCAAAACATGGAGATGCCTGGTTTTTAAATTCTAGTAAATCCAAAACTCGTCTTAAATTCATGAAACTTGGCATGCTATCATGGATCGGCATCAACATGCCGTGGTAAATTTTTTGTCCCATTTGGGGCAGGTTTGGGTATATGCTTCTCACAAACCAGAGCTTCTCACAACAAGCATGATGGTTTGGGTAGGGAAAGTCCCACCTTTGGGGACGAAATGATATCCATTGCCTCTTATTGCTTCCAAAATTTTTCTCGTGTCAACATAGAACAACAGGATTGTTGTGTCAATTTTTGTGATTTTTCGGGGTTCGTTTGGACATTTTATGCATTAACTGAGTTTTCAATGCATTTATGTGCATAATTCAAATTTGAACTACATGCACATGCTCCAGTGCATATAAATTGGTTGAAAAATCAAATCTGTGTCCTTGGGTGCATGCTTAGGTCCCATGCAAGAACTGGGAATGAATTTCAAACACCAGGGCACCATTGATTACCGCCAAAACATTGAGATGCCTGGTTTTTAAATTCTAGTAAATCCAAAACTCGCCCGAAATTCATGAAATTTGGCATGCATTCATGGAGCGGCATCAACATGTCATGGTAAAAATTTTGTCCGGTTTGGGGCAGGTTTGGGTATATGCTTCTCACAAACCAGAGCTTCTCACAACAAGCATGATGATTTCTGTAGGGAATGTCCCACCTTTGGGGACGAAACGATATCCATTGCCTCTTATTACTTCCAAAAATTTTCTCGTGTCAAATAGAACAACAAGAGTGTTGTGTCATTTTTTTTGATTTTTCGGGGTTCGTTTGGACATTTTTATTCATTAACTGAGTTTTCAATGCATTTATGTGCATAATTCAAATTTTAACTACATGCACATGCTCCAGTGCATATAAATTGGTTGAAAAATCAAATATGTGTCCTTGGGTGCATGCTTAGGTCCCATGCAAGAAATGGGAATGAATTTCAAACACCAGGGCACCATTGATTGCCGGCAAAACATTAAGATGCCTGGTTTTTAAATTCTAGTAAATCTAAAACTCGGCTGAAATTCATGAAACTTGGCATGCTATCATGGAATGGCACCCGACATGACATGGTATTTTTCATGTCCATTTTGTGAGAAGGCGCACTCGAATAATGACAGGCAACAAAGGCATTTTGAAAAAATAGCTGCCACTTTAATATCTCGGACGTTTGTATAATTCAAACCGCGTGCGTTCTGTTAACCATTCACGTGATGCCATGTGTCTTGGTTTTAATGGCTGTAGGAGGTGTCGTGCGGAAAACTGCTTGATCTTGGCTGAACGGGAGGCGTGCGAGCACAATCCGGTGCGCAGGCTGGCCGAGAGGAGTGCAAGATGTCCTCGAATGCGCAGGCTCACCGGGAAGCATGCGAGCTGTACGCTGCGCAGGCTCACTGGGAAGCAAGCCCTTTGACTTCCATGGCCACTCGCCTTCCTCTCCGTGCATGCGCCCCCCTAGCGGCATGGGCCACCGTCGTCGAACGCTACCTCTCAGTGCCGCCAGCTGCCGTCCTCTTGCACCCCGCCCGTCGACCCCGGGATGACATGATGCAAAGCGAGAGCAGGATTTGTGCATCTCTCCAACGCAAATGGTTCTTTTGGATGACCCGTGTTCAACCACTTACAAACAATTTGGTGTGATTTGCATCTGTCATATTGGGTATGTTACCATTTGTCAAACTGGAAAGATTGACATTTGTTGATTGAGGGAGTCCTGTACTAAGGGGTCCTCGGGCGTCCGGCCTGTTATCCATGGGCCGGACTAATGGGCTGTGAAGATCAAAGATCATACTCATGTCTGGATTGGACTCTACTTGATGTGGAAGGCAAGCTTGGCGACCGAAGATTCCTTTTTATGTAACCGACTCCATGTAAACCCTAGATCCCCTCGGTGTCTATATAAATCGAAGGGGATAGTCCGGAAAGGACATCACATATACTCATTACCATACCCCTATAGGCTAGACTTCTAGGGTTTAGCCATTACGATCTCATGGTAGATCAACTCTTAATACTCACATTCATCAAGATCAATCAAGCAGGAAGTAGAGTATTACCTCCATAGAGAGGGCCTGAACCTGGGTAAACATCGTGTCCCCTGTCTCCTGTTACCATCGATCCTAGACGCACAGTTCGGGACCCCCTACCCGAGATCCGCCGGTTTTGACACCGACATTGGTGCTTTCATTGAGAGTTCCACTGTGTCGTCGAGAAAAGGTTCGATGGCCCCTTCAATCATCAATAACGATGTTGTCCAAGGAGAAACCTTCCTCCCCGGACAGATCTTCATATTCGGCGGGTTTGTACCACGGGCCAACTCATTTGGCCATCTGGAGCAGATCGACAGCTACACCCCTGGCCATCAGGTCAGATTCGGAAGCCTAACTTACGTCGCAGACGTCCATGGAGATTTGATCTTCGACGGACCCGAGACCACGGCAACGGCTCCCCATCACCTCGATGAACATGGCGGACCCTCGCTCCGAAGTCATCGATGGTGTGGACGATGATGAGGGGCAGGGCTAGAGCTTACTACCCGCTCGCCATGGGATGACCATTTCCTGGTATGACGTGTGTATGTTAGACACACCTTGTGGCACCCTCGACGATGATAAGGAGGATCTGGTCGAGAATAAACCGCATGGTACACAGCCCGGACACCGGCACCTTAGGTCACATCGCCCAAGAGAAAACACTGCCAGCACCAGAGAAGACGACATTCCGGACAACAAAGACCCTGTTGAGGCAGAATCCGAGCAGGATGAACTGGAAGGCGGGCAAGATAGCTCTGATGAGCAGACCACATATGGGGACTCGGAGGACACCAATTATCTCCCACTCTCCGAGGAAGAGGAGATCCTCGGCAAAGAAGACTTTATCATGCCCAAGGAACCTCTCGAGCAGGAGCACTTTAAACGCCAGCTTATAGCCACTTCAAGGAGCCTAAGAAAGAAGCAGCTGCAGCTTCAAGCAAGCCAAGCTTTGCTCAATGATAGATGGACCGAGGTCTTGTCCGCCGAAGAATACGGCCTTAGCAGCCCAGCCAAAAGCCACCCCAAGAATAGACGGCTCCCTCAATATGATGGCAGGGCGATGGAACCCATACCACCATCGAACAATGCGGCATGCCGACCACAGTTTGGTCCAGACAAAGCAGCAGCCCAAGCAGAGTACCATACCAACCCATCCGGCTGTCAAAACAAAATAGCTCGGGGGAATACCCGCGATATCAACCAATGCACGGAGGGCAGAGTAGGACACACATGATCGACGTACAGATCACGAAGATATACCCCGACCGATGATGATGGTCGCCTATTCGGACGCTATAAAGCCAACCATGTCTGGACTGAACACCATAAACGGAACCCGCCGGAGGTGCTCCATAGTGTGGCCCAACATAGAGGAGCTGCACACCCTCTCTGCTTCACTAACGAAGTAATGGAGCACTTCCAGACGGGTTTAAACCCATCAACATCAAATCATACAATGGAACAACAGATCCCGTGGTATGGATCGAGGATTACCTCCTTCATATTCACATGGCCCGTGGAGACGACCTCCACGCCATTAAATATCTACCTCTCAAGCTTAAAGGGCCAGCTCGGTACTGGCTAAATAGTTTGCCAGAAAATTCCATTGGCAACTGATACGTATCCATCGTATCTATAATTTTTGATTGTTCCATGCCAATATTATTCAACTTTCATATACTTTTTGGCAACTTTTTATATTATTTTTGGGACTAACATATTGATCCAGTGCCCAGTGCCAGTTCCTGTATGTTGCCTGTTTTTGGTCTCGCAGAATATCCATATCAAACGGAGTCCAAACGGGATAAAAATGGACGGAGCTTATTTTTGGAAAATATGGAAGATTCGGAAGGAAAATCAACGCGAAACAGTGCCCGAGGTGGTCACGAGGCAGGGGCGCGCGCCCCCCTGAGGGAGTCCTGGATTAGGGGGTCTCCGGACAGCCGGATTATATCCTTTGGCCGGACTGTTGGACTATGAAGATACAAGATTGAAGACTTCGTCCCGTGTCCGGATGGGACTCTACTTGGCGTGGAAGGCAAGCTAGGTAATACGGATATGGATATCTCCTCCTTTGTAACCAACCTTGTGTAACCCTAACCCTCTCCGGTGTCTATATAAACCGGAGGGTTTTAGTCCGTAGGACAACAACAACTACAACATACAATCATACCATAGGCTAGCTTCTAGAGTTTAGCCTCTCCGATCTCGTGGTAGATCTACTCTTGTACTACCCATATCATCAATATTAATCAAGCAGGATGTAGGGTTTTACCTCCATCAAGAGGGCCCGAACCTGGGTAAAACATTGTGTCCCCTGCCTCCTGTTACCATCCGCCTTAGACGCATAGTTCGGGACCCCCTACCCGAGATCCGCCGGTTTTGACACCGACATTGGTGCTTTCATTGAGAGTTCCTCTGTGTCGTCGCCGTTAGGCTTGATGGCTCCTACTATCATCGATGGCGATGCAGTCCAGGGTGAGACTTTTCTCCCCGGACAGATCTTCGTATTCGGCGGCTTTGCACTGCGGGCCAATTCGCTTGGCCATCTGGAGCAGATTGAAAGTTACGCCCCTGGCCACCAGGTCAGGTTTGGAAGCTTAAACTACACGGTCGATATCCGTGGAGACTTGATCTTCGACGAATTCGAGCCTCTGCCTTGTGTGTCATGCGGTCACGATGAGTACGATCTAGCTCTACCATCGGATAGTGTTCAAGAGATTACACAGGCAACCGCTCCGACCCTCAATTCGGAGCCAGTTGTGCCTTCCGCTGACGGGTGGATGGACCCTGCCGCGGAAGCCTTACCCTTAGCGGCAATCGAGCCGAACATCGACCTTACCTTGGACGAGAGCCATGTTGTTAAACTGCCAGATCCTTCTCCGGCCACGGACTCCAAACCGCCCGCGCCCGTTCCTATCAAATCCGATTGGGTGCCGATCATGGAGTTTAGCTCCACGGATATTTTTCAGCACTCACCCTTTGGCGACATACTGAACTCATTAAGGTCTCTCTCCTTGTCAGGAGGATCCTGGCCGAACTATGTCCAGCAGGACTGGGATGCGGACGACGAAGAAATTCGCGGCCTACCCACCACCCACTTAGTAGCCACTGTCGATGACTTAACTGACATGCTCAACTTCGACTCCGAAGACATCGACGGTATGGACGACGATGCGGGAGACGCAGAGGAACCACTGCCCACAGGGCACTGGACAGCCACCTCATCATACGATATATACATGGTGGATACACCCAAAGAAGGCAATGGCGACGAGATAGCGGAGGATGACCCCTCCAAGAAGCAACCCAAGCGCCGACATCAGCGGCGCCGCTCTAAGTCCTGCCAAAGCAAAAGTGGTGATACCGGCACAGGAGATAATAACACTCCGGATAGTGCCGAAGACAACAACAATCCCCTCCAGCAAGACTTAGAGCAGGAGGATGGAGGAGCCAGCCCTCCTGAGATAGCGGCAGACGGAGAGATGGAGGATGATAATTACATGCCCCCCTCCGAATACGAGGCAAGCCTCGGCGCCGACGAATTCGCCGTGCCAGAGGATCCCGTCGAACAAGAGCGCTTCAAACGCCGGCTTATAGCCACGACAAATAGCCTTAAGAAAAAGCAGCAGCAGCTTCAAGCTGATCAAGATCTATTGGCTGACAGATGGACTGAAGTCCTCGCAGCCGAGGAATATAAACTCGAGCGCCCCTCCAAGAGTTACCCAAAATGCAGGTTTCTACCCCGACTTGAGGAAGAAGCGTATGACGCGGCTGATCGGCCACCTCATGGCCGCGATAGAGAGGCATTCCAGCCAAAAACTCAGCCCGCACCCCGACACCATTCAAATAAAAAGGCATGGGGAGATACGCCAGACCTGCGAGACATATTGGAGGACAAAGCAAAGCATGCAAGATCGATCTACGGATCACGGGGCGCGCCACTATGCGAGATGATAAACGTCGCGCCGGATATAGTAAAAGTAAATCCGGCTGGGCCGAACACAGCGGGCAAGACCCATTCAAGCTGTGTCGCGATATAGCCCAATACAGAGGCGCCGCACACCCCTTATGCTTCACAGACGAAGTAATGGATCATCAAATCCCAGAAGGTTTCAAACCTGTAAATATTGAATCATACAACGGCACAACAGATCCCGCAGTATGGATCGAGGATTTCCTCCTCCACATCCACATGGCCCGCGGTGATGACTTACACGCCATCAAATACCTCCCACTAAAGCTCAAGGGACCAGTGCGGCATTGGCTTAACAGCTTGCCAGCAGAGTCCATCAGCTGTTGGGAAGATCTGGAAGCCGCATTCCTCGACAACTTTCAGGGCACTTATGTGCGGCCACCAGATGCCGATGACTTGAGCCACATAATTCAGCGGCCAGAAGAATCGGCCAGGCAATTCTAGACTCGGTTCCTAACAAAGAAAAATCAAATTGTCGACTGTCCGGATGCAGAGGCCCTAGCGGCTTTCAAACACAACATCCGCGACGAATGGCTGGCCTGACACCTTGGTCGGGAAAAGCCAAAATCTATGGCAGCCCTCATGACACTCATGACCCACTTTTGTGCGGGAGAAGACAGCTGGCTCGCTCGCAGTAATAACATATCAAAGAACCATGGTACTTCGGATACCAAGGATGGCAATAGCAGGTCACGTAGCAACAAACATAAGCGCCGCATTAACAGCGATAATACCGAGGATACGGCAGTCAATGCCGGATTCAAAGGCTCTAAACCCGGTCAGCGGAAAAAGCCATTCAAACAAAGTACGTCGGGTCCGTCCAGCTTGGACCGTATACTCGATCGCTCGTGTCAAATACACGGCACCCCAGGAAAGCCAGCCAATCACACCAACAGGGATTGTTGGGTGTTCAAGCAGGCCGGCAAGTTAATTGCCGAAAACAAGGACAAGGGGCCACATAGCGATGACGAGGAGGAGCCCCGACAGCCACATACCGGAGGACAGAAGAGGTTTCCCCGACAAGTGCGGACGGTAAACATGATATACGCAACCCACATCCCCAAAAGGGAGCGGAAGCGTGCGCTCAGGGACGTATATGCGTTGGAGCCAGTCGCCCCAAAGTTCAACCCATGGTCCTACTATCCGATCACTTTCGATCACAGGGACCATCCCACTAGTATCTGTCATGGCGGATTCGCTGCACTGGTTCTGGACCCAATCATTGACGGATTTCACCTCACTCGAGTCCTTATGGATGGCGGCAGCAGCCTAAACCTGCTTTATCAGGACACAGTGCGCAAAACGGGTATAGACCCCTCAAGGATCAAACCCACAAAAACGACCTTTAAGGGCGTCATTCCAGGCGTAGAGGCCCATTGCACAGGCTCAATTACACTGGAAGTGGTCTTCGGATCCCCGGATAACTTCCAAAGCGAAGAATTAATCTTCGATATAGCCCCGTTCCGCAGTGGTTATCATGCACTGCTTGGGCGAACCGCATTTACGAGATTCAATGCGGTACCGCATTATGCATATGTCAAGCTCAAGATGCCAGGACCTCGCAGGGTTATTACAGTCAATGGAAACACAGAGCGCTCTCTCCGAACAGAGGAGCACACCGCGGCCCTCGCAGCAAAAGCGCAAAGCAGCCTCTCAAGGCAATCCACCAGTTCGGTGTTTCAAGACCCGGACACCTTCAAGCGCGCTCAGAGCAATCGGCAACTAGACTTCCTGGCGCGATCTGAGCTCGCGTAGCAATGCGGCCCCCACCCCAGTCTCAGCCAAACGGCGAAACTCGTGCCACGCGTACATAATTACGCATTAAAAATACCATGGGCACAGGTGGGGAGTGGGGGCACACTGCGGCACGCCCCAAGACGCGGCTTAAACCACACTAGGGGCTTCCCGTTTGGTTATTTTTCTCTTTTTCAGGACCTTAATCTCTGGAAACCCTGTCCGGTAGTACTATTGCCGAACACATGATGCAGCAACCAAGGAGGCAGAAAGCTACGTCACACCACGGAATTCCCAGGTGGATCACAATAACGAGCGAAATATTTGATTTAATACTATTCCTCAACTTGCCCTTGGAAGGGACATAGTCCCACTCTTTGCTTATCGCACTATCTGTATCATTCTGCTTTAACGCACCTTTTTGAATAGACAATGCATAACATCACGACTATTATTGCATTCTTGTTATATATATGTGTTCATTAACGACGCCTTGCAACCGTACACTTTGGTACGACCAATACACCAGGGGCTTACGTACCCCACAATATGGTGTGAAAAGTCCAAACACTTTCACAAGTGTGGCACCCCGAACTTATAGCATTATACGCATCAGCTCCGAATCATGTCTTTGGTCAAATGTTGGGTTTGCCCGGCTCCTATGTTTTGGTACCTTACGTTCCGCTCTATCGGCTAAGGTAGTGCTAGGAGAACTACTGCGATTGTGCCCCGGTTCTGCCGGGCTTAGCACCTCAGTAGAGAAAGCTAAAACTGACTGTCATGATAAGGCAAGAGACTGGTCGCTGTTCGACGAGGTTTTCGAGTCTCTAAAGACTTATGCCGCTTAGGGCGAGGGGTCGGCCCTGTCCGGCTTAAAGGCGTGTATCGTGCCCCGAATTCGGCCTTCCGAATACCAGGGGCTTCGCCGAAATTTAAAATTATAGAATTCTATGGCTAAGTGAGAGTGATAAAGCATTATTAGTCCGGTTGCCTTGTTCGTTGTGCTGAGCACCTCCCTCGAAGGACCCAAACATGGGAACAAGAGTGCTCAGGTTTATCCCAAACACCCCAGCACTCGCAGCATGGGGGCAGAAGCCGAGGACTAGCCATCTCTCAGATTGGATAAACGGCCAAACAGAAGGTAATATTTTAAATTCACACAAGTGTTGCATAGCGCATATGAAACAATTTTTCATCATACAGGATCACACGAGCAAGTTTACTCAAATATTACATCCTTTGAACATTCGTCCGCCACAAGACGGGCACCTTTCAGGACACCCTCATAATAAATTTCGGGGGTGCGATGCTCTTTGCCCTGCGGCGGCCCTTCCGTGCTCAGCTTCACGGCGTCTAGCTTGGCCCACTGCACCTTCACATGGGCGAAAGCCCGGCGTGCACCTTCGATGCAGATGGACCGCTTGACGACCTCCAGCCGTGGGCAGGCATCCACAAGCCGCCTCACCAGGCCGAAGTAGCTGTTCGGAAGGGCGTCGCCAGGCCATAGCCGGACTATAAAGCCCTTCATGGCCTGTTCGGCCGCCTTGTGCAGCTCGACCAGCTGCTTTAGCTGGTCGCTCAGAGGCATCGGGTGTTCGGTCCTAGTATACTGAGACCAGAACATCTTCTCCGTTGAGCTTCCCTCCTCGGCCTGGTAAAACTGTGCGACATCCAACACGCCGCGGGGCAAATCTGCGAATGCTCCTGGAAAGCTCCGAATTCGGGTAAGTAATCGGTAATTTACTTGTACATGCTTGCTCTGCATACAAAATGCCTTACCCGCCGCTATCTTCTTCATTGCGTCGATCTCCTAGAGGGCCTTTTGGGCTTCGGCCATGGCACTTTTCGCGCTCTCGAGGGCCGCGGCAAGCTCAGACTCTCGCGTCTTCGAGTCAAGCTCCAACGCCTCGTGCTTCGTCATGAGAGCCTGGAGCTCTTGCTGCACCTCGCCCACCCGAGCCTCTTGCTTTTCTCGCTCGATGCGCTCCTTGGCCGCTTTATCTTCGGCCTTGGTTAGCACTTGCTTCAGGGTCGCCACCTCGGTCGTGGCCCCTGGCAGATATATGATGATCCTGTCATTTTGCAACCGCGTCTCTTTTTTATATATATACATATCTATAGACAGGGTATTACTTACCCTTGTTCTCCTCGAGATGCTTCTTGGCAAGGCCGAGCTCTTTCTTGGACCCCTCGAGGTCCTGCTTCAGTACGGCAACCTCCACAGTCAGTGCGGCGGACGCTAGCAGCGAGGCCTGCATACAGAACAAAGCATCAGGGGCTACTGTCTATGCGCTAATATTTTTCCTATATTTTTACCTCAAAGCCTGTTAGAAGGCTGGTACAGGCTTCAGTCAATCTGCTCTTGGCGGACTGAACCTTCTGGACCACCGCACTCATAATAGTACGGTGCTCCTCGTCGATGGAAGCGCTGCGAAGCGCTTCCAGCAGATTGTCCGGCGCCTCTGGATGGACAGAGGTCACCAGCACAGGCGTCTTGCCCCTCTTGGAAGGAGGCCGCTTGCCCGAGCCCGGAACCACTGGAGGTTTCGGCGCGGTGTTCGGCTGAGGGCAGAACTCAGAGCTCTCAGGGGCCTTGTCCTCTCGGCTCCCGGAGTCCGGGAGGCCGCCTTGAGGCGCCTCTGGGACTGTCTCCCCTCGACCCGGTGCCTCATGAGACAGCACCTCGGCGTCGTCCGTAGGATGAGGGGAGGTGGCGGTTGGGACAGGATCGCTATCCATGTCCGACGAGCCCAGGGAGCCGTCCGATGATACATCGATACTGGCTCGTGGCGGCCTGCATAATCATGTGTGGCGTTAGGGAAAGCAGTGCGACAAAGGAATGCTACGAGTTACTCTGGTATCCAAATACTTACGAGCTCCCCAGGGGCTTGGCCCTGGGCAACCACTCATCTTCGTCTTCATCGGCGGCGGTGTAGCTGTCCGGAAGGAGAGTCCTTCCCTTCTTGGACCCTTCGCCCCCCCCCAGTTGGGACGGCCTTCCTTTTCTTGTCTCCCCCGCCTGGAGGGGGAGCATCTTCTTCTTCCTCCTCGTCTTCGGGGGAGGAGTGTGCCGCAGAGTTATCGGACGATGAGTCCGATAACACCTGGCGCCGGGAACTCTTTTGGGTTCCCTTGGCCTTCTTGGTCTTCTCCGGCACCTTGTAAGGAGCCGGAGTCAGCATCTCCGTCAGGAGAGCGCCTGCAGTGTCTTCGGGCAAAGGGGTCGGACAGTTAATCTGCCCCGACGTCTCCACCCAGTCCTGTCAAAGGCATGGAGATTAGACCCCGCACATGATTAAGCTAGGGGAAATAAATGTCCTATGGGACGTATTGAACTCACCGAACGCGCTAGGCACTTTGCGCTTAGTCCGCGGTCCTCGGCGAGAGAAGGAGGGACCTCGGCACCCTTGAACAGCACCTTCCAGACGTCCTTGTGCGTCATATCAAAGAGCTCGCTCAGAGTCTGGTGTCGGGCTGGGTCGAAGTCCCACAAGTTAAAATCCCGTTGTTGACACGGGAGGATCCGGCGGATGAGCATAACCTAGACTATGTTGACAAGCTTGAGCTTCTTGCTTGCCATACTCCGGATACATTTCTGGAGTCCATCCAGCTCCATCGATGAACCCCATGACAAGACCTTCTCTTTCCAGGAAGTGAGCCATGTAGGGAATCCAGATCGAAACTCGGGGGCTGCCGCCCATTGGGCGTCGCGCGGCTCGGTGATGTAGAACCATGCCGATTGCCATCCCTTTATTGTCTCCACAAAGGAGCCTTCAAGCCATATAACGTTGGGCATCTTGCCCACCATGGCTCCGCCGCATTCTGCTTGTTGTCCTCGTACCACCTTCGGCTTGATATTGAAGGTCTTTAACCATAGGCTGAAGTAGGGCCGGATCCGGAGGAAAGCCTCACACACGACGATGACGGAGGACGAAGTTCGGGGCCAGATCATGAAAGTCCAGCCCGTAGTAGAACATGAGACCACAGACGAATGGATGGAGGGGAAACCCCAGTCCGCGGAGGAAGTGGTGGAGGAAAACTACCCTCTCGTGAGGTTCCGGGGTAGGGACGATCTGCCCGCAGCGGACAGCCGATGCGCGATATTCGCGGCTAAGTATCCGGCTCCGCGCAGCTTCTTGATGTCTCCCTCCGTGACGGAGGAGACCATCCACCTGCCTCCCGCTCCGGACATGGTTGGAGAAGGTTGAGGTGGGAAGTGCGTACTTGGGAGCTAGAGCTCGAGTGTGCGAAAACGGATGAGCAAAGGAGGAAGAAGGCATGGATGAAAGGGTGAATCCTTATCCCTTTATATGGGCGGATGAAACTAAGCGTCCTCACTAGCCTGGTAAAACTCGCTTATCCCCCAAGCGCTGTAATCGATGGCGCGGTTGGGTTACCCACGCCCGTATTGATGAGAATCCCGCGATAAGGGGACACGATCTCTGCTTTGACAAGACGTGTCAAAAAACTGCCTCGCATTATGTGCAGGGCTAGTTAAAGGAAACGGTTCGAATAATCACCGAGCCATGGCATAATGTCGTGTTGCCAAAACAAGTCAGCAAATTAGATTTGCGGAAATATTATTCTCTCTACGATGGTGTGTGGAACTTATTTTGCAGGGTCAGACACTATCCTTGTATTCAAATTCTTCCGTGATGTATTCGGAGGAGGAACCCGCCTTGCAATGCCGAAGACAATACTGCGCGCCGGACTCATCGTCATTGAAGCCTGGTTCAGGGGCTACTGAGGGAGTCCTGGATTAGGGGGTCTCCGGACAGCCGGATTATATCCTTTGGCCGGACTGTTGGACTATGAAGATACAAGATTGAAGACTTCGTCTCATGTCCGGATGGGACTCTACTTGGCGTGGAAGGCAAGCTAGGCAATACGGATATGGATATCTCCTCCTTTGTAACCGACCTTGTGTAACCCTAACCCTCTCTGGTGTCTATATAAACCGGAGGGTTTTAGTCTGTAGGAAAACAATAACTACAACATACAATCATACCATAGGCTAGCTTCTAGGGTTTAGCCTCTCTGATCTCGTGGTAGATCTACTCTTGTACTACCAATATCATCAATATTAATCAAGCAGGACGTAGGGTTTTACCTCCATCAAGAGGGCCCGAACCTGGGTAAAACATTGTGTCCCCTGCCTCCTGTTACCATCCGCCTTAGACGCATAGTTCGGGACCCCGTACCCGAGATCCGCCGGTTTTGACACCGACACCCCCCCTTAGGGCGCGCCCCCTACCCTCGTGAGCTCACCGTAAGGCGGTTGATGCTCTTCTTTTGCCGCAAGAAAGCTAATATTCGGAAAAAAATCACGGCGAAGGTTTCAGGCCAATCGGAGTTACGGATCTCCATATATATACGAAACGGTGAAACAGAGCCATAAGAGAACGCAGAACCAGAGAGAGACAAAGAGATATATCCAATCTCGGAGGGGCTCTCGCCCCTCCCACGCCATGGGAGCCAAGGACCAGAGGGTAAACCCTTCTCCCATCTAGGGAGGAGGTCAAGGAAGAAGAAGAAGAAGGGGGCCCTCTCCCCCTTGCTTCCGGTGGCGCCGGAGCGCTGCCGGGGCCATCATCATCACCGCCATCTTCACCAACAACTTCACCGCCATCATCACCAACTCTTCCCCCTCTATGCAGCGGTGTAACCTCTCTCTTACCCGCTGTAATCTCTACTTAAACATGGTGCTAAACGCTATATATTATTTCCCAATGATGTATGGCTATCCTATGATGTTTGATTAGATCTGTTTTGTCCTAATGGCTATTTGATGATCGTGATTGGTTTGAGTTGTATGTTTTATTATTGGTGCTGTCCTATGGTACTCTCCATGTCGCGCAAGCGTGAGGGATTCCCGCTATAGGGTTTGCAATATGCTTATGATTTGCTTATGGTGAGTGGCGTGAGTGATAGAAGCACATACCTGAGTAAGTAGGTTATTTGCGTATGGGACAAAGGGGACTTGATACTTTAATGCTATGGTTGGGTTTTACCTTAATGAATCTTTAGTAGTTGCGGATGCTTGCTAGAGTTCCAATCATAAGTGCATATGATCCAAGTAAAGAAAGTATGTTAGCTTATGCCTCTCCCTCAAATAAAATTGCAATAATGATTACCGGTCTAGTTATCGATTACCTAGGGACAAATAACTTTCTTGTTGACAAAAGCTCTCTACTAAAACTAATTTAGTTGTGTCTTCATCTAAACAGCCCCTAGCTTTTATTTTCGTGTTCTTTACTTTCTTGCAAGCTTACCCAAAAACACCTACAAAGCACTTCTAGTTTCATACTTGTTTCCGGTAAAGCGAACGTCAAGTGTGCGTAGAGTTGTATCGGTGGTCGATAGAACTTGAGGGAATATTTGTTCTACCTTTAGCTCCTCATTGGGTTCGACACTCTTACTTATCGAAAGAGGCTACAATTGATCCCCTATACTTGTGGGTTATCAAGACCTTTTTCCGGCGCCGTTGCCGGGGAACAATAGCGTGGGGTGAATATTCTCGTGTGTGCTTGTTTGCTTTATCACCAAGTAATTTTTATTTGTTGTTCTTTATCTTTAGTTATGGATATTGAACACGAAATACCAAAAAAATTAGGTGTACTTTCTGCTCATGGATATGGGGAACCTCTTAAAACCCTCGATGCTGGTTATGTGAAAGATATTATGTACTACTTTAATAATCCTAAGAAAACCCCATTCAATTATGTAATGGGTTAACGTTGGATCAACATGAATACTTTAGGGATTACCGCTTGACACAAAAAGGGAAACTATTATGGGATCAAATTTATATATTGAAGTGGTATGCTAGACAACTATGCTCGGAATATGATTATACTTGTTGCTCTAGGATGAATTCTCCACACCTCCCCTTTTCATGCAAATTTAATGTTAATGAAACCTTGGTTTCTTATGCTAGAGGTATATATGATTACTATGATGTGGAACAAATAGAAGAATTTGTTGCTTTCAAGGGTGCTTATGAAATTGAGTCTATGTTTAAAGAGTTTGATGATATTGATGATGCTTGTTATAGATCTGAAAATTTAGCTATCCTCAAATATTGCTATGAGAATTATGAATACAATTATGAAATTAATGCACTTATTAAGAAAGTCTCCGCTGTCCAAGAAGAGACTAATATTTTGCAGGAACCTATGGAAGTAGAAGTTGATGACACTGTGAGCTCATTGGATGAAAAAGATGAGGAGGAGAGCGAAGAACAAAAGGAGGAAGAGCAGATTGATCACCCGTGCCCACCTTATAATGAGAGTAACTCTTCAACTCATACATTGTTTAATTCCCCTTAGTGCTTACCGAAGGATGATTGCTATGATGACTGTTATGATCCCTATGATTCTTTTGAAATATCCCTTTTTGATGATGCTTGTTATGCTTATGGCCAAGATGCCAGTATGAATTATGCTTATGGAGATGAACTTGCTATAGTTCCTTATGTTAAACATGAAATTGTTGCTATTGCACCCACGCATGATAGTCCTATTATCTTTTTGAATTCTCCCAACTACACTATATCGGAGAAGTTTGCATTTATTAAGGATTATATTGATGGGTTGCCTTTTACCGTTGCACATAATGATTCTGATAGATATAATATGCATGTGCTTGCTGCTCCTACTTACAATTATTATGAGAGAGGAACTATATCTCCACCTCTCTATGTTTCCAATACGATAAAATTGCAAGAAATTGTTTATACTATGCATTAGCCTTTACTAGGTGTGCATGAATTGTTCTTTTATGACATGCCGATGCATAGGAAGAGAGTTAGACTTCGTCATTGCTTTATATATGTTTCTTTGTGCTCACTACTAAATTACAAATCATTGTTAATTAAAATTGGCTTTGATATACCTTGGGATCCGGGTGGATTCACTACTTGAGCACTATATGCCTAGCTTAATGGCTTTAAAGAAAGCGTTGCCAGGGAGACAACCCGGGTTAGAGAGTCATTTATTTATGTTGAGTGCTTCCATATAGTTTAAAAAACAACAAAAATAAAGAGGGGAACCCAAAACTTTTTCAAAAAGGAAAGTGAAAGCGAGAAAGACAAGCACTGTTGAAGTGGGAGAGCTCCTTGAACTTTGTTCATGCTCACGGCAACTTTGTGAATCTTGATTACAGAAACTTTTCAACAAAAATAATTATCCCCTTGTACAATTACATTGTATTATAGAAATAATGTGCCAAGGTTTGCCTTTAGGATGTTTACATTTGCTTGATGGTTTGTACGGTGCAGGACAGAAACTTTGGCTGTAGTGCACGATTTTACATTTTTAGCTGGAACGTCAAATTGTTCTGATTCTTTTTGCACTGTCTTCCCATACAAATTATTTATTGTTCCTAATTTTTGTAGAATTTTTCAAGTATCAGAAGTATGGTGAATGTTCAGATTGCTACAGACTGTTCTGTTTTAGACAGATTCTGTTTTTGATGCATAGTTTGCTTGTTTTGATGAAACTATCAATTTATATCAGTGGATTAAGCCATGAAAAAGTTATATTACAGTAGACACAATGCAAAAACAAAATATGAATTGGTTTGCAACAGTACTTAGAGTAGTGATTTGCTTTATTATACTAACGGATCTTACCGAGTTTTCTGTTGGAGTTTTGTGTGGATGAAGTGTTCGATGATCGAGAAGGTATCGATGTGAGAAGAAGGAAGAGAGGCAAGATCTCAAGCTTGGGGATGCCCGAGGCACCCCAAGTAAATATTCAAGGAGACTCAATCGTCTAAGCTTGGGGATGCTGGGAAGGCATCCCCTCTTTCTTCAACAAGTATCGGTATGTTTTCGGATTCGTTTCGTTCATGCGATATGTGCAATCTTGGAGCATCTTTTGCACTTAGTTTTCATTTTTCTTTTATGCACCATGCTGGTATGAGATGGTCCTTGGTTGATTTATAGAATGCTCTTTGCACTTCACTTATATCTTTTGAGTATGGCTTTATAGAATGCTTCATGTGCTTCACTTATATCATTTGAAGTTTGGATTGCCTGTTTCTCTTTACATAGAAAACCGCCATTTGTAGAATGCTCTTTTGCTTCACTTAGATTTGTTAGAGCGTGGGCATATCTTTTGTAGAAAGAATTAAACTCTCTTGCTTCACTTATACCTATTTAGAGAGATGACAGGAATTGGTCATTCACATGGTTAGTCATAAAATCCTACATAAAACTTGTAGATCACTGAATATGATATGTTTGATTCCTTGCAATAGTTTTGCAATATAAAGATGGTGATATTAGAGTCATGCTAGTCGAGTAATTGTGAAATTGAGAAATACTTGTGTTGAGGTTTGCAAGTCCCGTAGCATGCACGTATGGTGAACCGTTATGTAACGAAGTCGGAGCATGAGGTGTTTATTGATTGTCTTCCTTATGAGTGGCGGTCGGGGACGAGCGATGGTCTTTTCCTACCAATCTATCCCCCTAGGAGCATGCGCATAGTACTTTGTTTCGATGACTAATAGATTTTTGCAATAAGTATGTGAGTTCTTTATGACTAATGTTGAGTCCATGGATTATACGCACCCTCACCGTTCCATCATTGCTAGCCTCTCTAGTACCACACAACTTTCGCCGGTACCATAAACCCACCATATACCTTCCTCAAAACAGCCACCATACCTACCTATCATGGCATTTCCATAGCCATTCCGAGATATATTGCCATGCAACTTTCATCATCATCATCATCATATACATGACTTGAGCATTCATTGTCATATTGCTTTGCATGATCGTAAGATAGCTAGCATGATGTTTTCATGGCTTGTCTGTTTTTTGATGTCATTGCTACGCTAGATCATTGCACATCCCGGTACACCGCCAAAGGCATTCATATAGAGTCATATCTTTGTTCTAGTATCGAGTTGTAATATTGAGTTGTAAGTAAATAAAAGTGTGATGATCATCATTATTAGATCATTGCCCAAAAAAAGGGAGAGGCCAAAGAAGCCTAAATAAAAAAAAGGGGCCAAAGAAGCCCGCAAAAAAGGGGCAATGTTACTATCCTTTTACCACACTTGTGCTTCAAAGTAGCACCATGTTCTTCATATAGAGAGTCTCTTGAGTTATCACTTTCATATACTAGTGGGAATTTTCATTATAGAACTTGGCTTGTATATTTCAACGATGGGCTTCCTCAAATGCCCTAGGTCTTCATGAGCAAGCAAGTTGGATGCACACCCACTTAGTTTCAGTTTGAGCTTTCATATACTTATAGCTCTAGTGCATCCATTGCATGGCAATCCCTACTCCTCACATTGATATCTATTAATGGGAATCTCCATAGCCCGTTGATACGCCTAGTTGATGTGAGACTTTCTTCCTTTGTCTTCTCCACATAACCCCCATCATCATATTCTATTCCACCTATAGTGCTATGTCCATGGCTCACGCTCATGTATTGCGTGAAAGTTGAAAATGTTTGAGAACGTCAAAAAGTATGAAACAATTGCTTGGCTTGTCATCGGGGTTGTGCATGATGTGAATGCTTTGTGTGGTGAAGATGGAGCATAGCCAGACTATATGATTTTGTAGGGATGAGCTTTCTTTGGCTATGTTATTTCAATAAGACATAATTGCTTGGTTGGTATGCTTGAAGTATTATTGTCTTAAATGTCAAAGGATAGATTATTGCTTTGA
The DNA here is from genome assembly GCF_003073215.2 of Triticum urartu. Classification (NCBI taxonomy): domain Eukaryota; kingdom Viridiplantae; phylum Streptophyta; class Magnoliopsida; order Poales; family Poaceae; genus Triticum; species Triticum urartu. Next base: position 526,863,935 of record NC_053028.1, on the reverse strand, counting down.
ATCGCTCGTGTCTTAATATTCATGCCATGATTAGACATATGATCAAGATTATGCTAGGTAGCATTCCACATCAAAAATTATTTTTTTATCATTTACCTACTCGAGGACGAGTAGGAATTAAGCTTGGGGATGCTGATATGTCTCCGTCATATCTATAATTTTTGATTGTTCCATGCCAATATTATTCAACTTTCATATACTTTTTGGCAACTTTTTATATTATTTTTGGGACTAACATATTGATCCAGTGCCCAGTGCCAGTTCCTGTCTGTTGCATGTTTTTGGTTTCGCAGCATATAAAACGGAGTCCAAACGGGATAAAAACGGATGGAGCTTATTTTTGGAAAATATGGAAAATTCGGAAGGAAAATCAACGCGAACCAGTGCCCAAGGTGGTCACGAGGCAGCCCCCCCCTTAGGGCGCGCCCCTACCCTCGTGAGCCCACCGTAAGGCGGTTGACGCTCTTCTTTTGCCGCAAGAACGCTAATATTCGGAAAAAATCACGGCGAAGGTTTCAGGCCAATCGGAGTTACGAATCTCCATATATATACGAAACAGTGAAACAGAGCCAGAAGAGAACGCAGAACCAGAGAGAGACAGAGAGATAGATCCAATCTCGGAGGGGCTCTCGCCCCTCCCACACCATGGGAGCCAAGGACCAGAGGGGAAACCCTTCTCCCATCTAGGGAGGAGGTCAAGGAAGAAGAAGAAGAAGAAGAAGAAGGGGGGCCCTCTCCCCCTTGCTTCCGGTGGCGCCGGAGCGCTGCCGGGGCCATCATCATCACCGCCATCTTCACCAACAACTTCACCGCCATCATCACCAACTCTTCCCCCCTCTATGCAGCGGTGTAACCTCTCTCTTACCCGCTGTAATCTCTACTTAAACATGGTGCTCAACGCTATATATTATTTCCCAATGATGTATGGCTATCCTATGATGTTTGAGTAGATCTGTTTTGTCCTAATGGCTATTTGATGATCATGATTGGTTTGAGTTGTATGTTTTATTATTGGTGCTGTCCTATGGTGCTCTCCGTGTCGCGCAAGCGTGATGGATTCCCGCTGTAGGGTTTGCAATATGCTTATGATTTGCTTATGGTGGGTGGCGTGAGTGACAGAAGCACAGACCCGAGTAAGTAGGTTGTTTGCGTATGGGATAAAGGGGACTTGATACTTTAATGCTATGGTTGGGTTTTACCTTAATGAATCTTTAGTAGTTGCGGATGCTTGCTAGAGTTCCAATCATAAGTGCATATGATCCAAGTAGAGAAAGTATGTTAGCTTATGCCTCTCCCTCAAATAAAATTGCAATAATGATTACTGGTCTAGTTATCGATTGCCTAGGGACAAATAACTTTCTTGTTGACAAAAGCTCTCTACTAAAACTAATTTAGTTGTGTCTTCATCTAAACAGCCCCTAGCTTTTATTTTCGTGTTGTTTACTTTCTTGCAAGCTTACCCAAAAACACCTACAAAGCACTTCTAGTTTCATACTTGTTTCCGGTAAAGCGAACGTCAAGTGTGCGTAGAGTTGTATCGGTGGTCGATAGAACTTGAGGGAATATTTGTTCTACCTTTAGCTCCTCGTTGGGTTCGACACTCTTACTTATCGAAAGAGGCTACAATTGATCCCCTATACTTGTGGGTTATCAGCAACTGGGAAGATTTGGAAGACGCCTTTCGAGGCAACTTCTAGGGAACATATGTCCTGCCATTATACACCGATGACTTAAGTCACATTGCCCAGGAGCCCGTCGAGTCAGCCAGGGAGCTCTGGACCAGGTTCTTAGTCAAAAAGAACCAAATTGTCGACTGTCCGGACGTAGAAGCCCTTGCGGCCTTCAGACATAGCGTCCGGAATGAATGGCTAGCGCGCCACCTCGGCCAGGAAGGACCCAAATCCATGGCAGCCCTTACCGCTCTAATGACCCGCTTCTGCGCGGGAGAAGACAACTGGCTTACTCGTAAAAGCAACGATGCCAGCGGCCCGGGCACTTCCGAAATCCTAGATGGCAACGGCAAGCCACGACGAATCGAACACAACAGTCGCAGTAACATACGCGGCACAGCGGTGAACGCCGGATTTCACGAAGCCCGGTCAACGGAAGAAGCCACTAAAGGCAAACCAGGATGGATCCACCCTTGACAGGATACTAGACCGACCTTGTCAGATTCACGGTCACCCTGATATGCCAGCTAATCGTACCAACCGAAACTGTTGGGTCTTTCAAGCAGGCAGGCAAGCTTAAAGCTGACCACAAGGGGAGGAGGCCACTAGGCGATGAAGACGATGGATCGGCTCGCCAGCAGAACGCCAGGGGCCAGAAACAGTTTCCCTCCGACGTTCGACCACTCCGGGAACACGAATAGCAGTTCGTCTTCCGTCACCCACGTACTATACTGGCAAAATTTGCACCACGCGCACATCACTACGCACTCAAGATACCATGGGCATCGGCGGAAGCACAATACGGACAACCCTGCAAGCATCCCCGTAATGTTTTCTATCTGCTTACTTTATTTTTTTGTATCATCCATAAAGAATAGGTGACCAGCTGGACATATCTACAACGGACTCTATCGGAGTTCGGATCCGTATGCTCACCTAAGGGGCTACTTCCGTTAAGGATTCCCCTTCCCGAGGACGGGTGACACAGACGTGCAACAGGAGGTCCAAAATAACTTTTCGTGGACCATACTCTTAATTCCGAGCCTGTAATATGCCCTCTTTCCTTTTTTTATTTTTATATACATAAATTTACCATTGGTACATCGCTTTGTTCTCAGTAAGTCTCATCCGAACCGATCTTTCATACTATTTCAACAATGAGTACGGCCTTAACGGCTGCTCTGCAGACATACCCTGCCAGGGGCTCGGCATGGGAACGAATGAGCTGTCAGTAAAAGTCTGAATAGCTCTATAGCGTACTTCGGCGTCGCAAGTTTGGCTTTATATGCATCAGCTCCGAATCATTATCTTGGGTCAATAGTTGGGTTGCCCGGCTCATGTGTTTGCTACCCTACGTTCCGCTCTATCGGCTAGGGTAGTAAAAGGAGAACTACTACGATTGTGACTTGGCCTAGACCGGATGAGCACCTCAGTATGTAAAACTAATTGTCATGATGCGGCGAGAGCTGGTCAACCACTTGACGACTTATTGGAATCCTTAGCGATTCTCCGTGTAACACGAAGGATCTTTTTCAGATCAGATATGCAAGGCACCACACGCCGCATACACACCAGGGGCTATGTCGTAGCCCCACCATAAAACTCCTATGGTTAAGTGAAAGTGTTAACGCCTTATAGTCCGATTGCCTGGTTCGCCGCATTATCACCTCCTTCATGGACCAACATGTTGGATAAAGAGTGATTAAATGCTTTTCCGAACACCCCCGTACTTCCTACGAGGGGGCTGAAGCTGACGAGTGGAAAACTTCCATATTATATTAAAACAACCGCACAGGAGGAATTCAAACCTTCGAGCAAAACATGAATAGATTAACCATAAAGTTGTCTTTTACAATCATCATACACCTCACTCGAACATTATGTTTTTTGAGCATTGACCCTCTATCAAGCGGGCGGCCTCTAGGACGTCTTCAAAATAGCTCTCCGGTTCCGGACGGTCCCTGCCTCCAGGCGGACCCTTCGTGGCGACATCGATGGCCTTCATCTTTCCCCAGAACGTCTTGACTCGGGCAAGGGCCATCCATGCACCTTCAATGCATCTTGATCGCTTCGCGGCACCATGTCGACAAGCTTCTGCACCAAACCAAAATAGCTACTCGGCACAGGCTCAGTTGGCCACAACCGGATTATAACATCCCCCATGGCAGCGCTAGACACCCTATGAAGTTTGGCCCATTGGGACATCTGTTCATTGAGCAGCAGCTGGCGATTCGACGCACCAAACTGCGACCAAAAAAGCTTCTCCGTTGCATATCCAGCTCGCGGCTGGTAATACTGCGCCGCATGGGAACAACTCTTCGGCAAGTCCAAGTACTCGTCCGGAGAACTCCACACTTGGTTCAACTGAGCATAGTCCGGGTCGCCGAACTTAGTCTGCAGCAGAAAAGGCTTTCCAGCTACTATCTCTTTCGCCTACCGAACCTCCTCACGGAGTGCTCTAGACTCTGATCGCGCTTCTCTTGCCTCCTGTCGGGCCTTGTCCAGTTTAGCCGTTAAGGCTTCATTCTCCTTCTCAAGAAATTCGCAGCGGCTAGTCGCATTCTGCAAAGCAAGTGTCATCATGGATACCTTCTCCTCGCCCTGGAATCGCGCAGCTTGTTCGGCCTTCAGTTCAACCGATGCCTCTTCAGCAGCATCATCGCTAAGTCAGACCCGCTCCTTGGCCCAGACTAGCTCCGCCCGAAGAGCCTCCACGGCGGAAGCACCATCTGCATTTTATGCGCATTTAATATAAAGCACTTTCCCACGTCAAGCACACTGGTGTAAAGAATGCTCAAAATACATACCTTGTGAGTCGTCAAGACACCTGTTGATCAATGCAATGTCATCCTCCGCAATATCCAGCTTTTGTTGTAGTTCGGCCACTTCCGTATTCCGGGCAGCCACAGGAGGGGAAGCAGCCTGTATTTCAAATTAAACCAAGGTTAATACCTGAGCATATCTCTTTGATCCTCCGATCGCTTCCTTCGGAAGCCAATCCGAGTCTCAGGGGCTACTGCATATACAACAGGTGCATTCTGATTCAATTGACAAAACTACATCACAAACCTCAAAACCTCTCAGAAGGCTCGTGAAGGCCTCGTCCAATCCACTCTTCATGGATAGAACCCTTTTGACTACCGTAGCCATCAAGGTACGGTGCTCTTTTGAAATGGATGCCCGCCGTAGCAAGCTCGTTAGCATGTTCGACGCTCCTGGGTCTTCGGAAACTGCCGCCGGAGTACGACATTCCTATGAGGGAACCCGCTTACTTGCCTCCAGAATCGTCTCCGGCTGTAAACCGTATGGTTCGGAGACGCCAGTCTTGATCGCGGAACCCCGAGTGACAGAGGCACCGCCTTCGGGTAACACCTCCTTCGCTTCCCGTACTACTTGATGTTCAGGAGGAGCCCGGCGGGACGATACCTCGGTCTCATCTCCCCTGTTGGGCGATGTGGCCGGAGGAGGCATGTCACTCTCCATCATGTTCGAAAGAAGATCTCCCGAGGAGGAGGACGATTGAGAAGCACCATGCGTTAACCTGCGTGGATGAACATATATCAGATGATTACTACACTAATTGGAAAAGAATGAGGTGCGTTCAGAGTACCCCAGCCTTGCTTACGGTCTGCCTCGAGGCTTGTCCTCATCATCAAACTCTACGGTAGCCTCGCTTGGCCGGCCCAAGCCGCTCGACGATGGTGTTTTTCCTCTCTTGGAAGACTTCCCCTCCTGATCTTCGGAGGCAGCCCTCTTCTTACCCTGGAGGGCCCCCTCCGCACTCTTGCCCTTGGGCAAAAGGACTTCATTTTCCCCAAATGCAGTCACCTGGTACGGTGTCGGAATCAGCATTCTCGTCAACAGGTCGGTCGCTGGGCCTTCGGGAAGAGGCGCCGGACATCAGATTAGTGCCGCTTTCTTTATCCAGTCCTGTACAAGGACAGATTGTTCAGTATCTTGATTAAGAGACACCTGGATGGAAGGTGCTCGGATATCGAGTACTTACCAAAGTGCCCGGATGATTGCAGTTAAGGCCAACGTCTTCGGCGGTGTCCGGCCATTGCTCTCGTTCCCTGAAATATAATTTCCACATTCCTTCATGTGTAGTGCCAAAGAAGTGCTGTAGAGTCCGCCGCCCTTCTGGGTTAAACTCCCACATATGAAGAGGCCGCCGCTGACATGGCAGGATCCGGTGGACCAGCATTATTTGAACGACGTTCGCAAGATCGATGCTCTTCTCGGTAAGGCTTCAGATGCGACTTTGCAGAGTCTGCACTTGATTGACGGATCCCCAGTCCAATCCCTTATTGACCCACTAAGCGAGCTAAATTGGAGGGCTGGGTCGGAATGCAGGTGTTGCCGCCCACTTGGGGCCCCACGGCTCGTTGATATAAAACCACCCCTACTGCCATGGGTCGGATGATTTGGCGAAAGATCCTTCGGGCCAAACAACGCTGGCTAGCTTGCTTATTATGACGCTACCGCACTCTGCCTGCTCCTCTTCTGCCACCTGCGGCCTCACATCAAAGGTCTTGAGCCACAAACGAAAGTGCGGAGGAGTCCGGAATAAGGCCTCACATGTGATGATAAATGTCGAGATGAGGAGAATAGAGTCCGGGGCCAGATCGTGAAAATCTAGCCCATAGTAGAACATGAGCCCCCGAAAGAAGGGGTTAAGTGTGAATCCTAGCCCGTGAAGAAAGTGGGATACAAATACTACCCTCTCGCCAGATCTTGGGGTTGGTATGACTTGCCCTTGTGCTGGAAGCCGATGAAAGATTTATGAGGTCATATACCTCGCTGCGCGGAGCTTTGCAATATCCTCCTCCATGACAGAAGAAGCAACCCACCGGCGCTGATGGTTGGATCCGGACATGACTAGGGCTAGTGGTGATTGGAACCAGAGGGTTGGAACTTGGGGTGGCAGGGGTTGAGGAAGGAGCAAGCGCAAGGGAAAAAAACGAGACTGGGTCTCTATATAAAGGCCCCGAATATTGGGCGTCTCCCCCAGTGTCTCCAACCTTACCTATCACCAAGGAGTTGTACCCAGGGGACGGTTGGGTTACCCACGCCTGCATTAATGAAAATCCCGTAAATAAAGGGACACGATCTCTGCCTTGGCAAGACGTGCCAGTAAGACCGCACCCCGAGATGTGGGGCGGCTCGCCAGCTGATGGTTGGAAATAGCAACCGGGCAGGCGTGATACGATGTCATGAACAGTCATCAACAAGTTGGGCTCGTGGGGTGTTATATTTTCTGCCATTATATACACAGGTCCAGATATACTTACTTCGTCCGAAGACTATTCTGGAGTTCGGAAGGATGGAACCCGCCTTGCAATGCCAAAGACAAATGTGCGCGCCGGACTCCTCGTCATTGAAGCCAGGTTCAGGGGCTACTGAGGGAGTCCTGGACTAAGGGGTCCTCGAGCGTCCGGCCTGTTATCCATGGGCCGGACTAATGGGTTGTGAAGATCAAAGATCATACTCGTGTCCGGATTGGACTCTACTTGACGTGGAAGGCAAGCTTGGCAACCGAAGATTCCTTTTTATGTAACCGACTCCATGTAAACCCTAGATCCCCTCGGTGTCTATATAAACCTAAGGGGATAGTCCGGAAAGGACATCACATATACTCATTACCATACCCCTATAGGCTAGACTTCTAGGGTTTAGCCATTACGATCTCGTGGTAGATCAACTCTTGTAATACTCATATTCATCAAGATCAATCAAGCAGGAAGTAGGGTATTACCTCCATAGAGAGGGCCCAAACCTGGGTAAACATCGTGTCCCCTGTCTCCTATTACCATCGATCCTAAACGCATAGTTCGGGACCCCCTACCCGGGATCCGCCGGTTTTGACATCGACATTGATCTAGTAACATTGCCATTTGTCAACCTTGTAACATTGCGATTTGTCAAAATATGAAGCTAAAAATCACTAGCAGTATCTAATTTTTGCAACTAAAATTCAGTAATTAAGCATAGATTTCATTCATAGATTAAGCATCCGTTCTTAATTTATACAAACAGTTCAACTCGATAGCTAAACCGACCAAACTTTTCCCCAATTGTTGCCAACCAGGTACTGAAATAGCTTGTTCAACTATATATACTAGCTAATTTTAAGTCCGTTGTACTGTTCCACCACATCTAAAGGCAGATGAACTAAACAAAATAGCCCCTAAATACTACTACTACTGTGGAGGGGCTTTGTACTACTTCCGGCTGCCTCTGCTCTACCGAGCGCGCTTAGTAAGAGGCGGGGAAGGAGGAGTCTACCGGCGAGCTGGGCAACCGCAATACGGTGCCTGCCGCTGTTGCAGCTTTAGTGACGCTCACCTTGAACGCCCTCTGCCGCTCCAGACGACCCCTCTTGAAGCGGTGGTTCTCCTCGTAGATCTCCTGATTCCTCGCCTTTGAGGCGGCGTGTGCCGCGGCCATGGCGGCGGTAAGGCTCTTTGCATGCTCGACGAGGCGCTCCTCCTCCTCCCGCAGGAACTTGGTGTAGCGCGCAAGGTCACTGACGCACGTGCGGGCATCCAACTCCGCCTCCCACCTTCAGCAATGGTGGCGGAGCGGGTGATGACCCCGACGCTCGACGGTGGGCTGGCGGCCACGGCGCCTGACGACGGGGTGGCGGCCACGACCACCACCTCCCGCCTTTGGGCCGCGATGACGGAGCGGGTGATGGCCACGGTGGCCGGCAGTGGGGTGGCGGCCATGACGGCCACCTCTCGCCTTTGGGCCGCGGCGGTAGAGCGGGCGATGGCCCTGGCTTTCGACAGTAGTGTGGTGGCAACGGTGGCCGGCAACAGCTGTCGACGGGCACCGGCGGTGGAGCGTGTGGTGGGTGTTCCGCGCACACCCAACAGGGACGCCACATGCACTACACTACGCCGGGGACTGCGCCGCCGCTGCGGTGTAGCCTCCTAGCTGGAGTTGTCCACTGATGACGGTGGAGTGGCTGAGCGACGACGATAGACTGGTGCCATTGGTGATTGTGGGAGAAGCAGACGAGATAAGCTACAGGAAGGGAGCGGAAAATGCGACGCAGGACTCGCCGGCCGTGAGGGTTTTATAGCACGCTGGTAAGCATTGAGATTTTGGGGGATTTCACCGAGTCGGGCGGGAAGCTTGCACGGGAACCTACGAGGTTGCGCGGGAACGGGCTCACCGATGATCCATTGGCGCCACCATTTGGCCAAAAGAATGCCCCCGCGCGCTGCGCAAGCTTGCGCTGTAAGCCGTCTATGGCAGCGGGGTGACAAGACGTGAGAGAGGAGGACGAAAGGCCACATACACATACTGTTAATAAAAAAACGTTTGCGATTTAGTTACCTACTATACCCCCGTCCTGGTTTATAAGTATGATTTAACTAATAAAATACTTATGCATGTCGCCAAAGATTATATAGTTGGATTCATATTTAAACATAGTTTCCAATTATATAATTTTTATAACATGCATTAACATTTTGTTGGTTAAATTTGAGGGCAAAGTATGGCACAGAATATAAAGGGGACTATAGACTAGACGGAGGTGGCAGCACACGGCCGCTCTCTACGCAGCGATGCAACTGTCGGCCGGCTTGTAGGTGACCATTTCCTACGTGTTCAACTGCTCTATGTGTGTGGTTGCTTGCGGTTCATGCGGCCACGGCGCGCTCTGCTCGCGTCCCGCCGCATGCACTCTGCTCTCGCGCCCCTCCAGGTGCTCTGCCCTTGTCCCTCCATCCGCGCTGCCAGTGTTTGGGGCCGGTGCACAATCACGCACGTTCATGTGCATGCGGTTGTGCTGGACGCAGCGCGACGATGCAGTTACCCGTTGCAAAAACTGCCATGCGGACGTGCCAAGAATCCACGCCCGGCCCCCTTTTATTCCTGCGGCCATTTACCTTCATCTCTCATCTCACACGACACAATAAGCACACCCACGAGGACACATACAGAGAGGACATCTAGCGGTTCCAATGGCGCTCCCCGTGGCTCCAATGGCGCTCCTAGCGGCCGACGACGACAACGGCCGGCAGTTCACCATGCAACACATCATGGACACCCACGTGAGGGGGAAGGCTTTCTCGGTGGTGCACACGAATGATCCGGTCTCGATGGAGAGCTCCATCCAAACTATGGAGCAGTTCCTTGCCGAGGACAAGTACCAAGTGGTCGGCTTCGACCTCGAGTACACCATGGGTCGTGCCGGGCACGATCAGAAGGTTGTCATCGCCCAGTTGTGCGTGCGACATGACGTCCTCGTCTACCAGTACCACCTGGACACAACGCCTTGCGAGCGTTTCTCCAGGTTTATCAACAGCTCCGACTACAGTTTCGCTGCGGTGGACACGACCAACGATCTAATAGCGCTCAAGGTTTCGTGCTTGAAATGCCTGATGTCGGTGTCAAAACCGGCGGATCTCGGGTAGGGGGTCCCGAACCGTGCATCTAAGGTCGATGGTAACAGGAGACAAGGGCATGATGTTTACCCAGGTTCGGGCCATCTCTATGGAGGTAATACCCTACGTCCTGCTTGATTGATATTGATGAGTATGAGTATCCTATCCGGACTATGTCCTCCGGTTTATATAGACACCGGGAGGATCTAGGGTTACACAAGGTCGGTTACAAAGAAGGGAATCTACATATCCGGTCGTCAAGCTTGCCTTCCATGCCAAGGAGAGTCCTATCCAGACACGAGTACAGTCTTCGGTCTTCGTATCTTCACAGCCCATCAGTCCGACCTATGGCTAACAGGCCGGACGCCCGAGGACCCCTTAATCCGGGACTCCCTCAGTAGCCCCCGAAGCAGGCTTCAATGACGAGGTGTTTAGCATGCAGACTGTCTTCGGCATTGCAAGGCGGGTTCCTCATCCGACGTTCTCCAAGTAGGGTGTTTGGCTTTCAAGTCAACGCCGCACCCCTCAGCTTCTGTGCATTTATGACTTCATCTTCCACGTGTCAGGCGAATGTGGATAGTCAGGGTATTTTTTGCAAATATCACCCTAGCCCCTTAAGAAAGAGTGTCTATTTAAAGAGATTGGATCTCAGATCCTTTCAGCATCACGCGGAGAAAATCCTCAGGCATTGCCAGGCAAAACCATTCCAACATGGCCAACATTCCCAGCTCTTCTTCCCGTTCCAACCTAGAGAGGGGCGAGTGGGAGAGGTGCTCCGTGCCCCACAGCCAATTAGCGAAGCTGCAAACGCAAGGATTTCTTCCTCCTATAGATCTGGTCCCTGTTCGAGCAGGATTGGCCTCCTTCAATGGAAAAACCTAGGCGGAGGATTTCCCCAATCCGTCTGTGGGAGAATGAGTGTGCTTCGTCCCCTATCTACTGAGGGGCATGGGGTTCCCAATTCACCCATTTCTTCAAGGGCTTCTGGAGTACTACAGCCTCCAGCTACATAATTTTACTCTGGCCTCCATTCTGCACATCGCGGGCTATGTCGCTTTATGCGAACTATTCCTGGGTTGCGAGGCCCATTTCGATTTGTGGAGAAGACTTTTCTGCCTCGTCCCTCGCAATCAAGGTGGGTCAATTTTTGAAGTGGGAGGAGCCGAAGTGTGGCGCATCGCCGAGACCGGATACCTGTCCGACACGCCTAAGAAAGCTCCCGAAGAGTGGCCGTCCGAATGGTTCTACATCGATGACGTCGCTCTACCCGACCCTGTTCGCATGGGCCTCCCTGAGTTTTCAAACGCTCCGCTGAAGAAACGCCATAGCTGGCATCCTCGGAGCCTCGAGGAAGAGGATAGCGCAGAGATCAGCCTGCTGCTGGGCAAGAGTAAGACGTTTGCCCAGACCAGATTGTCATTAGCCGAGGTGATGGCGATTTCGATAACGCGCGGGGGGGGGGGGGGGGGGGCCCCAGCCACTTCAGTACAGAGGTCTGCCCATGTGGCAGTATAACGGAGAAGACGACGCCTCACGCTATGGCCGAAAAGGCCCAAAGACTCCTGGCGCCCTAGCCAAAATACTGGCCGAGCTGTATAAAGGGGAGAAGGAGGAGTTCACCCGTCTCTAAATCCGAGACGGGTTTTCCATGTATAATCCTCCCAACTAGGTAAGGTTCAGCTCCACTATTTTATTCCTGTCCCTGAATCATTCTTGACAGGTAGCGTCTTATCTTACTCATAACAAGAATGGCGAAAGGCTGTCGAGGGGATCCATGACCCTGCCCCTCAGCCGGAGAATCACAACCGGGATCTTGACCCCGGATATGAGGAAGATCCGGACATATTTGTGGAGCTTGAGGATGGAGTATTTTATCAAATGAGCTACGATGGTACATACGTACCCATTATCGCCGATTACCCCGGCCTCCTTCCGGCTTCACGCGTAAGTAATCCGAAGACACCTTATCCAAAAGAGTTTTCTCATTCCTCCTTACCCACCGCATTGTCCTGTGCTTAGAAGGGGAAGCATTCGGCGTGCCGTGCTGCCCAGGGAGCATCTCCGAAGAGAGCGTCCCCCATAACAGGCAAGCCTTCCAAGAGGAAGGCAAAGAGAGATACGACCGAGCCTTCATCAAAGAGGTATGAATTTGCAAGTATGCACCTTGGCAGTCATCCAACCGTAACCTTTCCGCTTACCCTTTATCAGGAAAAAGGTGTGCTGGACTATATCCGGGGGTCTGGCTGGTCATACTTCCCGCAGCCAGGATTCAAATCCTGCCATGAAGATGGGGGATGAAGCGGGGGTGATGCCGGACTGTCCTCCAGCGGAGGATTCAGATGATGTATCCGTAACCAACTCGGAAGAGGAGAGCGCCATGAATCATCAGCGCCGCAGGGCCATTTTACAAGACCCTAGCTTTTCAGAAGAGTCGTTTAACACCTTCAACTCCGCCGATGCATATATCCAAGCTGCTCGAGATGGGCTTAACAGAGCCACAAAACAGCATTTAAAAGATGTGCAGGTAAGTTTGTTTTGTCTGACTATGATAACCATATACCAGTAGCCCCCGAGACTTAAAGTAGTTGAAACAACTGATTTAAGGATCAATGTACAACCAGGTGCTTATGGAGAACAACACCATGTTAACTCAGGAACTAGAAAAGTGTCAGCGCCAGCTGTCTGCTGCCAATGCCGAACTGGAGAAATCCAAGAAGGCATCCCCCGGTAATGTTTCCCTCCATCGAGAAATCATAATTCTACACTAACAATGCTAATTTGGTTGCTTATCATTGTATTGGATCGTTAGACCAACTGCGGGAGCAGCTAGACGCCGCTCGAGGTGAAGAACATGGAGCCAAAAACTGCTAGCAGCGGGCGATTGTGTGTTAACAAAAGTCGTTTAGGAGAAAAAGAAGCTCCAGGATTCGAACACCAAACTGGGCGAAGAACTGAAAGATGTGCGAGCTCATCTAGCTGACTCCATGAAGGATAACAAAAAACCGCGAGGCGGCATATTCGGTATGTGACCGCATTTATCTTATAACAGTTTGGAAGTAACAATAGCTGATATAGCTGTGATTGCAGGTATATTGACGGGCCGTCCTGAAGAGGAGGTGTCCGGATCATCAGGTGATCTTCTGCAAGAGTTGTCGCAGTTGCACGAGCGAGCTCGACTGGCAATGCGGAGTGTAGCCAAGGCCTTATGGCCATCCGACTCCCCTCCAGGGAGTATGGAGAAGCTTGTAGAGCTGTTCAAGGGAGCGTGGCGGCGTATCCGACTGTGGAAGATATCGGCCTGCCGGGAGGGTGCGCAAGAAGCCTGGGCCATGATAAAAACATGATATACCAAGCTGGATCCGAATCACATGGCCCGGGTCGGACCGGTAGGGTCAAATGGGGAAGAAATTCCCGTTAGTTTAGTATATGGCCCAGTAGAGGTGGCTGCTAGATACTCCCAACAGGATTGTAAATTAGACCGCCTGTTGGACGGTATAGAGGAGGAAGTTTTGAGTCCTAGGTGATTATGTACTTTACTTCTAACTGGATAATAAAAACAATTGTCATGGCCGACCTTTTCGCTTCGACCTCTGGACCCGAAGGTGCGGAGTGTTTCCAAATACCCTTACGGCAGAATATACCGGGGTATGCATGGGAACCAGGCGTAGGGGTCATAGTTGCTTGAACAGACAATGTGTATCCGGCTAGTTATGTTATATTACATTATGTAAGAAACATCTTCCAGAGAGAATAGTTCCGTTAAGGGTTCCTTTCCCTGGGTGTGCATGCATTTAATGTGCATGTCCGAACTGTGATTGAAAAAAATCGCAGAGTAAGTAACTTCTGGGGGTTTCATAATGAAGTGAATGCGAAAACATCTTTAATTCGCCGACCGAATATTCCCGTAAGAACGCTAGCTTTCGGCTTCACCCAGTCTGAGGTACACATCCGGATGACCCAGCAGTAAAAATCACAGACGTGCTCCCTTTATGCCCTAGCCGAACTAACAAGAACGTAGGGCATAAGCACAGGAGCCAGGCAGCCCAGCTTGCCCAAAACTTAAGTCATATCGATGCATATAGTGGCGAAGAAAAGGTACATATGGAAAAACTCATATGTGGTGAGCTTGATGCTCAAAGAATAATAGCAAGCTTCTGTACGAGAAGCCCCCAGGTATAATGAACGTACATATGCAGAGGTGTATGCATCAGGTAAGGACGGTCTAGCCATACTGAAACCGTAAGGCTAAAGAGCAAGACAAAAGAAAAAGATAGAAAACGAAAAGAGAGAAAAAATAACGTTAATAACAGGAGGGAGGAGACGAACACAGTAGTTTGGCGCTAGGCATAAAATCGTCGTAGTCTGGCCGCATTCCAGGGGTTCAGATCCAGGTGATTGTCTGACGCATCATGCAGGCGGTATGCTCCTCCAGTGATAACTTCATCAATGATGAAGGGACCCTCCCATTTGGGCTTGAGCTTGTCCTTTTTATTCTCCAGCAGGCGTAGAACGAGTTCACCAACGTTATAAGTCTTGGCCCACACTTCTCTGCTTTGATACCCGCGGGCGTGCTGTTGATAAAATGCGGAACGGGCTTTTGCGACGTCGCGCTCCTCCTCCAAGGCATCTAGGCTGTCCTGCCGATCAAGCTCGGCTTCTCTCTCTTCGTACATGCGCACTCGAGGTGAGTCATGAATAATATCGTAGGGTATAATATCGCAGGGTAACACTGCTTCTGCACCGTATACCATGAAGAAATGTTTATATCCAGTAGCGCGGTTGGGCGTGGTCTGCAGCCCCCAGAGTACGGAGTCAAGTTCCTCCACCCAGTGCTTATCTGATTCTTTCAAAGACCGCACCAGTCTAGGTTTGATGCCACTCATAATAAGATCATTTGCCTGTTCGACTTGACCGTTTGTCTGCGGGTGGTAGACCAAGGCGTAATCGAGTTTAATACCGAGATTAGCGCACCAAGTTTTCACTTCATCGACTGTGAAATTAGAGCCATTATTGGTTATTATGCTATGTGGGACACAATAACGATGTACCACGCCGGATATGAAATCTATTACCGGCCCCGCTTCGGCCGTTTTGACTGGTTTGGCCTCTATCCACTTAGTGAATTTGTCCACCATGACCAGCAGATACTTTCTCTTATGGCTTCCTCCTTTAAGGGGTCCGACCATATCTAGTCCCCAGACCACAAAAGGCCCTGTGATGGGGATTGTTTGTAAGGCAGTGGGGGCATATGGCTTTGGTTGGCGAAGAGTTGGCATCCGACACAATGTTGGACAAGGTCTTGTGCATCTGCTCGGGCCGTCAGCCAATAAAACCCTGTACAGAAGGCCTTGCTAACAAGGACCCAAGCTGCCGCGTGGTGACCACCAACCCCGGTGTGAATCTCAGCCAAGAGCTTCTGCCCCTCTTCCTCGGAGATACATCTTTGAAGAACTTCGGTAGCGCTTTTCTTATAGAGCTCTCCGTCATGAACCTTGTAGGCCTTCGAACGCCGGACAATGCAGCGGGCCTCATTCTGGTCCTCAGGAAGCTCCTTCCTGTTAAGGTAGGCCAGGAAGGGTTCGGTCCATGGGGCAATGACTGCCATGATGAGATGCATCGATGGTGTTATTTCGGTGGCTGAGCCTCCGATGATGTTGGTGTTTTTAGAATCTGGTGTTATGTTCGGATCCAGACTAGTGTTGCCATTTCCCCCCTGCCACACCACAGATGGCTTAAAAGCCTTTCCAGAAAGATATTAGGTGGGACGGGGTCGCGCTTAGCACCGATACGGGCAAGAACGTCCGCCGCTTGATTACTTTCTCAAGCCACATGATGGAACTCGAGCCCCTCAAACCGTACCGACATTTTTATGACTGCGTTACGATAAGCTGCCATCTTCGGATCTTTGGCGTTGAAGTATCCATTTATTTGAGATATTGCAAGGTTTGAGTCCCCGCGCACTTCTAGGCGTTGTATGCCCATGGAGACAGCCATCCGGAGACCATGTAATAAGGCCTCGTATTCGGCTGCGTTATTGGAGTCTGTGTGTAGTATTTGGAGTATGTACTGAACAACGTCTCTAGTAGGGGACGTTAAAACGACGCCCACTCCTAGCCCTGCCAGCATTTTGTAGCCATCGAAATACATAACCCAATTGGAATATGTGCCGTACTCTTTAGGGAGTTCAGCCTCTGTCCAGTCGGCGACGAAGTCAGCCAGTACTTGGGATTTAATAGCTCGTCGTGGTTTGTAAGTAATGTCGAATGGAAGGAGTTCAATGGCCCATTTGGCAATCCGGCCCGTGGCGTCGCGGTTATTTATAATGTCATTGACTGCTACTTCGGTAGCCACCGTAATCGAACACTCCTGGAAGTAGTGACGGAGCTTTCGAGATGCCATGAAGACCGCGTATGCTATCTTTTGATCATGGGGGTACTGGGATTTGCAGGGTGTAAGGACAGTGGATACGTAGTATACTGGCTTCTGAAGCGGGAATTTGTGTCCGTCCTGCTCTCGTTCGACGACGAGCACGGCGCTCACCACCTGATGTGTTGTCGATATGTATAAAAACATCGGTTCACCTATGTTCGGTGCTGCTACCTCTTGAGCACTGCGTTGGTTTTCCCTTGAAGAGGAAAGGGTGGTGCAGTAAAGCAGCGTAAGTATCTCCCTCAGTTTTTGAGAATCAAGGTATCAATCCAGTAGGAGACCACGCGTGAGTCACCTCGTACCAACACACACAATAAGAACCTCGCAACCAACGCGATAAAGGGATTGTCAATCCCTTCACGACCACTTGCAAGAGTGAGATCTCATAGAGAAGATAATAATAAGATAAATATTTTTGGTATTTTTATGATATAGATTGAAAGTAAAAGATTGCAAAATAAAATAGATTGGAAACTTGTATGATGGAAAATAGACCCAGGGGCCATAGGTTTCACTAGTGGCTTCTCTCAAGATAGCATAAGTGTTACGGTGGGTGACCAAATTACTGTCAAGAAATTGATAGAAAAGCGAATAATTATGAGAATATATAGGCATGATCATGTATATAGGCATCACGTCCGAGACAAGTATACCGACTCCTGCCTGCATCTAGTACTATTACTCCACATATCGACCGCTATCCAGCATGCATCTAGAGTATTAAGTTCATAAGAACAGATTAACGCCTTAAGCAAGAGTACATGATGTAGAGGGATAAACTCATGCAATATGATGTAAACCCCATCTTTTTATCCTCGATGGCAACAATACAATATGTGTCGTTTCCCTTTCTGTCACTGGGATCGAGCACCGCAAGATTGAACCCAAAGCTAAGCACTTCTCCCATTGCAAGAAAGATCAATCTAGTAGGCCAAACCAAACTGATAATTCGAAGAGACTTGCCAAGATAAACCAATCATGCATAAAATAATTCAGAGAAGATTCAAATATTGTTCATAGATAAACTTGATCATAAACCCACAATTCATCGGATCTCGACAAACACACCGCAAAAAGAAGAGTTACATCGAATAGATCTCCAAGAGAATCGATGAGAACTTTGTATTGAGATCCAAAGAGAGAGAAGAAGCCATCTAGCTACTAGCTATGGACCCGAAGGTCTGAAGTAAACTACTCACACATCATCGGAGGGGCCATGGAGTTGATGTAGAGGCCCTCCGTGATCAATGCCCCCTCCGACGGAGCTCCGGAAAAGGCCCCAAGATGGGATCTCTTGGGTACAGAAGGTTGAGGCGGTGCAAATAGGGTTTCGTGGTGCTCCTGGATGTTTGCAGGGTACATGGATATATATAGGAGGAAGAAGTAGGTAGGTGGAGCAATGAGGGGCCCACGAGGGTGGAGGGCGCGCCCAGGGGGGTAGACGCGCCCCCTGCCTCGTGGCCTCCTCGTTGATTGCTTGACGTCCACCCCAAGTCTTGTGGATCACGTTTGTTCCAAAAATCACGTTCCCGAAGGTTTCATTCCGTTTGGACTCCGTTTGATATTCCTTTTCTAAGAAACACTGAAATAGGCAAAAAACAACAATTTGGGCCGGGCCTCCGGTTAATAGGTTAGTCCCAAAAATAATATAAAAGTGTAAAATAAAGCCCGTTATCATCCAAAACAGATAATATAATAGCATGGAACAATAAAAAATTATAGATACGTTGGAGACGTATCAAGCATCCCCAAGCTTAATTCCTGCTCGTCCTCGAGTAGGTAAATGATAAAAACAGAATTTTTGATGTGGAATGCTTCCTAACATATTTCTCAATGTAATTTTCTTTATTGTGGCATGAATGTTCAGATCCAAAAGATTTAAGATAAAAGTTTAATATTGACATAAAAATAATAATACTTCAAGCATACTAACTAAGCAATCATGTCTTCTCAAAATAACATGGCCAAATAAAGTTCATCCCTACAAAATCATATAGTTTGTTCATGCTCCATTTTCGTCACACAAGAATGCTCTCATCATGCACAACCCCGATGACAAGCCAAGCAATTGTTTCATACTTTAGTAATCTAAAAAAAAATTCAACTTTCACGCAATACATGAGCGTGAGCCATGGATATAGCACTATGGGTGGAATAGAATATAATGGAGGGGGTTATGTGGAGAAGACAAAAAAGGAGAAAGTCTCACATCGACGCAGCTAATCAACGGGCTAGGGAGATGCCCATCAATTGATTTCAATGCAAGGAGTAGGGATTGCCATGCAACGGATGCACTAGAGCTATAAATGTATGAAAGCTCAACAAAAGAAACTAAGTGGGTGTGCTTCCAACTTGCTTGCTCAGGAAGACCTAGGGCACTTGAGGAGGCCCATTGTTGGAATATACAAGCCAAGTTCTATAATGAAAAATTCCCACTAGTATATGAAAATGACAAAACAAGAGACTCTCTATCATAAAGATCATGATGCTACTTTGAAGCACAAGTATGGAAAAAGGATAGTAGCATTGCTCCTTTTTTTGGGGCCTTTTTTCTCTTTGGCCTTTCTCTTTTTTGGGACAATGCTCTATTAATGATGATCATCACACTTCTATTTATTTACAACTAAATGATTACAACTCGATACTAAAACAAGGTATGACTCTATATGAATGCCTCCAGTGGTGTACCGGGATTGCGATGAATCAAGAGTGACATGTATGAAAAATTACGAACGGTGGCTTTGCCACAAATACAATGTCAACTACATGATCATGCAAAGCAATATGACAATGATGATGCGTCTCATAAGAAACGAAATGGTGGAAAGTTGCATGGCAATATATCTCGGAATGGCTATGGAAATGCCATAATAGGTAGGTATGGTGGCTGTTTTGAGGAAGATATAAGGAGGTTTATGTGTGATAGAGCGTATCGTATCACGGGGTTTGGATGCACCGGCGATGTTTGCACCAACTCTCAAGGTGAGAAAGGGCAATGCACGGTACCGAAGAGGCTAGCAAGGATGGAAGGGTGAGAGTGCGTATAATCCATGGAATCAACATTAGTCATAAAGAACTCAGATACTTATTGCAAAAATCTACAAGTCATCAAAAACCAAGTATTACGCGCATGCTCCTAGGGAGATAGATTGGTAGGAAAAGACCATCGCTCGTCCCCGACCACCACTCATAAGGAAGACAATCAAATAACACCTCATGTTTCAAATTTGTTACACAACGTTTACCATATGTGCATGCTATGGGACTTGCAAACTTCAACACAAGTATTCCTAAAATTCACAACTACTCAACTAGCACAACTTTGATATCACTATCTCCAGATCTCAAAACAATCATCAAGTATCAAACTTCTCTTAGTATTCAATGCACTTATATGAAAGTTTTTATTATGCCTAAAAGCAAATTGCCATGTTATTATAAAGTACTCTCAAAATAATATAAGTGAAGCATGAGAGATCAATTATTTCTATAAAATAAAACCACCACCGTGCTCTAAAAGATATAAGTGAAGCACTAGAGCAAAAACTATATAGCTCAAAAGATATAAGTGAAGCACATAGAGTATTCTAATAAATTCCAATTCATGTGTGTCTCTCTCAAATGGTGTGTACAGCAAGGATGATTGTGGTAAACTAAAAACAAAGACTCAAATCATACAAGACGCTCCAAGCAAAACACATATCATGTTGCGAATAAAAATATAGCTCCAAGTAAAGTTACCGATGAACGATGACGAAAGAGGGGATGCCTTCCGGGGCATCCCCAAGCTTAGGCTTTTTGGTGTCCTTGTATTTTACCTTGGAGTTCCATGGGCATCCCCAAGCTTAGGATCTTGCCGCTCCTTGTTCCATAATCCATCAAATCTTTACCCAAAACTTGAAAACTTCAGAACACAAAACTTAAAAGAAAATCTTCGTGAGCTCCGTTAGTAAAAAAAACAAACCACCACTTCAAGGTACTGTAATGAACTCATTATTTATTTATATTGGTGTTAAACTTACTGTATTTAAACTTCTCTATAGTTTATAAACTCTTTTACTAGCCATAGATTCATCAAAACAAGCAAACAACACACGAAAAACAGAATCTGTCAAAAACAGAACAGTCTATAGTAATCTGTAACTAACGCAAACTTCTGGAACCCCAAAAATTCTAAAATAAATTGCTGGACGTGAGGAATTCATCTATTAACTATCTACAAAAAGAATTAACTAAATATCGCTCTCCAGTAAAAATGGCAGCAATTCTCGTGAGCGCTAAAGTTTCTGTTTTTACAGCAAGATCAAAAATACTTTCCCCAAGTCTTCCCAACGGTTCTACTTGGCAAAAACACTAATTAAACACAAAAAACACAACCACAACATAGGCTAGATAAATATTTATTACTAAACATGAACAAAAAGCAAATAACAAAATAAAAATTGGGTTGCCTCCCAACAAGCGCTATCGTTTAACGCACCTAGCTAGGCATAAAAGCGAGGATAAATCTAGGTATTGCCATCTTTGGTAGGCAACCCATAAGTGGCTCTCATAATAGATTCATAAGGTAATTTAATTTTATTTCTAGGGAAGTGTTCCATGCCTTTCCTTAACGGAAATTGGAATCTAATATTCCCTTCCTTCATATCAATAATTGGACCAGTCGTTCTAAGGAAAGGTGTACCAAGAATAATAGGACATGAAGGATTGCAATCTATATAAAGAACAATGAAATCTACGGGCACATAATTACTATTTGCAACAATAAGAACCTCATTAATCTTTCCCATAGGTTTCTTAATGGTGGAATCCGCAAGGTGCAAGTTTAGATAACAATCATCAAATTCAGGAAAACCTAGCAAATCACACAAAGTTTTTGGAATCGTGGAAACACTAGCACTGAAATCACACAAAGCATAGCATTCATGATCTTTAATTTTTGTTTTAATAGTAGGTTCCCACTCATCATAAAGTTTTTAGGGATAGAAACTTCCAACTCAAGTTTGTCTTCATGAGATTGCATCAAAGCATCAACGATATGTTTAGTAAAAGCTTTATTTTGACTATAAGCATCATGAGAATTTAGCACAGATTGCAACAAGGAAATACAATCTATCAAAGAGCAATTATCATAATTAAATTCCTCGAAATCTAAGATAGTGGGTTCATTGCTATTTAATGTTTTGACCTCTCCAATCCCACTTTTATCAACTTTTGCATAAAGATCTAAAAACCCTGAATTTTTGGGACGCCTTCTAACTAAAGTTGACTCATCTCCAGTCCCATCATTATCAAGATTCATATTGCTAAACAAATATTTAATAGGGGACACATCAATCATTTTTAGATCTTCATCCTTATTATCATGAAAACTAGAAGAACACGCTTTTACAAAACAATCTCTTTTTTCACGCATCCTAGCGGTTCTTTCTTTGCACTCATCAATGGAAATTATCATGGCTTTGAGAGACTCATTGATATCATGCTTAGGTGGAATAGATCTAAGTTTCAAAGAAACAACATCAAGAGAAATTCTATCCACGTTCCTAGCCAACTCATCAATCTTAAGTAATTTTTCTTCAATTAAAGCATTGAAACATTTTTGCAAAGTAATAAATTCTTTAATGCTAGATTCAAAATCAGAGGGCATCTTATTATAATTTACATAAGAATTGTTGTAGGAATTACCATAATCATTAGAGGAATTACTAGGAAACGACCTAGAATTAAAATTACCTCTATACGCGTTATTACCAAAATTGTTCCTACCAAGAAAATTCACATCCATAGATTCATTATTATTCTCAATCAAAGTAGACAAAGGCATATCATTAGGATCAGTAGGAGCACTCTTATTAGCAAAAAATTTCATAAGTTCATCCATCTTTCCACTCAAAACATTAATCTCTTCAATTGCATGCACCTTTTTACTAGTAGATCTTTCGGTGTGCCATTGAGAATAATTAACCATAATATTATCTAGGAGTTTGGTAGCTTATCCTAAAGTGATTTCCATAAAAGTGCCTCCCGTGGCCGAATCTAAAAGATTTCTAGAAGCAAAATTCAATCCGGCATAAAATTTTTGTATAATCATCCATAAATTCAAACCATGTGATGGGCAATTACGTATCATTGATTTCATCCTCTCCCAAGCTTGTGCAACATGTTCATGATCAACTTGCTTAAAATTCATAATATCGTTTCTAAGAGAGATGATTTTAGCGGGAGGAAAATAATTAGAGATAAAATCATCTTTGCACTTATTCCATGAATCAATACTATTTTTAGGCAAAGACGAAAACCAAGCTTTAGCACGATCTCTAAGCGAAAACGGAAATAGCTTAAGTTTAACAATATCATTATCCACATCTTTCTTCTTTTGCATATCACACAAATCAACAAAGTTGTTTAGATGGGTAGCGACATCTTCACTAGGAAGGCCATAAAATGGATCTTTCATGACAAGATTCAGCAAATCAGTATTAATTTCACAAGATTCAGCATTGGTAAGAGGAGCAATCAGAGTGCTAATAAAATCATTATTGTTGGTATTGGCAAAGTCACACAATTTAGTATTATCTTGAGCCATCATGACAAGCAAGCAATCCAACACACAAGCAAGCAAGAAGCAAGCGAAAAAGAGGCAAACAGAAAAAGAGGGCGAATGGAAAAGAGGGCGAATAAAATGGCAAGGGTGAAGTGGGGGAGAGGAAAACGAGAGGCAAATGGCAAATAATGTAATGCGAAGGATAAGAGTTGTGATGGGTACTTGGTATGTCTTGACTTGGCGTAGATCTCCCCGGCAACAGCGCCAGAAATCCTTCTTGCTACCTCTTGAGCACTGTGTTGGTTTTCCCTTGAAGAGGAAAGGGTGGTGCAGTAAAGCAGCGTAAGTATTTCCCTCAGTTTTTGAGAACCAAGGTATCAATCCAGTAGGAGACCACGCGCGAGTCACCTCGTACCTACACACGCAAATAAGAACCTCGCAACCAACGTGATAAAGGGGTTGTCAATCCCTTCATGGCCACTTGCAAGAGTGAGATCTGATACAGATGATAATAATAAGATAAATATTTTTGGTATTTTTATGATATAGATTGAAAGTAAAAGATTGCAAAATAAAATAGATTGGAAGCTTGTATGATGGAAAATAGACCCAGGGGCCATAGGTTTCACTAGTGGCTTCTCTCAAGATAGCATAGGTATTACGGTGGGTGAACAAATTACTGTCGAGCAATTGATAGAAAAGTGAATAATTATGAGAATATCTAGGCATGATCATGTATATAGGCATCACGTTCGGGACAAGTAGACTGACTCCTGCCTGCATCTACTACTATTACTCCACACATCGACCGCTATCCAGCATGCATCTAGAGTATTAAGTTCATAAGAACAGAGTAACGCCTTAAGCAAGATGGCATGATGTAGAGGGATAAAATCATGCAATATGATGTAAACCCCATCTTTTTATCCTCGATGGCAACAATACAATACGTGTCGTTTCCCTTTTTGTCACTGGGATCGAGCACCGCAAGATTGAACCCAAAGCTAAGCACTTCTCCCATTGTAAGAAAGATCAATCTAGTAGGCCAAACCAAACTGATAATTCGAAGAGACTTGCAAAGATAAACCAATCATGCATAAAAGAATTCAGAGAAGATTCAAATATTGTTCATAGATAAACTTCATCATAAACCCACAATTCATCGGATCTCGACAAACACACTGAATAAAGAATAGTTACATCGAATAGATCTCCAAGAGAATCGAGGAGAACTTTGTATTGAGATCCAAAGAGAGA
Organism: Triticum urartu; assembly: GCF_003073215.2. NCBI lineage: Eukaryota > Viridiplantae > Streptophyta > Magnoliopsida > Poales > Poaceae > Triticum > Triticum urartu. Next base: position 526,839,633 of record NC_053028.1, on the reverse strand, counting down.
GAAGAAGCCATCTGTCTACTAGCTATGGACCCGAAGGTCCGAAGTAAACTACTCACACATTATCGGAGGGGCCATGGAGTTGATGTAGAGGCCCTCCGTGATCAATGCCCCCTCTGGCGGAGCTCCGGAAAGGCCCCAAGATGGGATCTCTTGGGTACAGAAGGTTGCGGCAGTGGAAATAGGGTTTCATGGTGCTCCTAGATGTTTGCGGGGTACATGGATATATATAGGAGGAAGAAGTAGGTCGGTGGAGCAACGAGGGGCCCACGAGGGTGGAGGGCGCGCCCCCTGCCTCGTGGCCTCCTTGTTGATTGCTTGACGTCCACCACAAGTCCTCTAGATCATGTTTGTTCCAAAAATCACGTTCCCGAAGGTTTCATTCCGTTTGGACTCCGTTTGATATTCCTTTTGTACGAAACACTAAAATAGGCAAAAAAATAGCAATTTGGGCTGGGCCTCCGGTTAATAGGTTAGTCCCAAAAATAATATAAAAGTGTAAAATAAAGCCCGTTATCATCCGAAACATATAATATAATAGCATGGAACAATAAAAAAATTATAGATACGTTGGAGACGTATCAGGCGCGGCCAGGATTGGGTTGCTCGCAAGAAGGGTTTTTATTTCCTCCAGTCCGGCTGTTGCCGCGTCCGTCCACTCGAAGTGATCGGTTCGCCGTAGAAGACGATAGAGTGGCAGTGCCTTTTCTCCCAATCTGGAGATAAAGTGGCTTAGAGCTGCCACACAACCCGCGAGCTTTTGGACTTGTTTAAGGTCTGTCGGCGTAGCCAATTGTGACAGAGCTCAGATTTTGGCTGGGTTTGCTTCAATTCCTCTGCTGGAAACGATGAAGCCCAGCAGTTTTACGGCGGGGACGCCGAAAACGCACTTTTCCAGATTGAGCTTGATGTCATATGCGCAGAGGTTATCGTATGTGAGACGTAAATCGTCTATTAATGTTTCGACGCGCTTGGTTTTGATGATGACATCGTCCATGTAAGCTTCATCTGTCTTGCCGATCTGCTTCTCTAGGCATGTTTGAATCATGCGTTGGTATGTGGCGCCGGAGTTCTTGAGCCTGAAGGGCATGGTGTTGAAGCAAAATGGCCCATATGGGGTAATGAATGCTGTTGCAGCTTGATCGGACTCCTTCATTTTGATTTGATGGTATCCGGAATATGCATCCAGGAAACATAGTGAGTCGTGTCCTCTAGCAACATCAATGATTTGATCAATGCGGGGGAGGGGGAAGGATCCTTAGGGCAAGCCTTATGGAGGTCTTTAAAATTGACGCACAACCGCCAGGATTTGTCCTTCTTCGGCACCATCACCAGGTTTGCCAGCCAGTCTGGATGTTTTATTTCTCTGATGAATCCGGCCTCAATTAACTTGGCTAGCTCCTCCCCCATTGCTTGACGTTTGGGTTTGGAAAAGCGCCGTAGTGGTTGCTTGACTGGTTTATATCCTTTTAATATATTGAGGTTGTGTTCGGCCAGCTCGTGTGGGATTCCTGGCATATCAGAAGAGTGCCAGGCGAATATATCCCAATTTTCGTGCATGAACTCTCGTAGCGCGGCGTCAACCATTGGATCTAATTGTGCTCGGATGGATGCTGTCTTCTTGGGGTCCGTTGGATGGACTTGGAATTTGATTATTTCTTCTGCTGGTTTAAAGGAGGTGGATTTGGGTCGTTTGTCTAGGACGACATCATCCTTGTCCACCGTAGAGCACAGCGTGGCTAATTCTTCAGCTGTGAGGGCTTCCGATAATGCCTCGAGGGCCAAGGATGCGGTTTTATTCTCGGCGCGGAGTGCTATGTCCGGATTACTAGCTAGAGTGATTATATCGTTGGGCCCAGGCATCTTAAGCTTCATGTATCCGTAATGGGGTACCACTTGGAAGCGCATAAATGCATCTCGCCCTAAGAGGGCGTGATACCCGCTGTTGAAAGGGGCCACTTGGAAGGTTATTTCTTCGGTCCGATAATTCTCGGGCGTGCCGAATACCACGTCGACTGTTATTTTTCCCACACACCGCGCCTCCCGACTGGGGATAATTCCTTGGAAGGTCGTGCTGCTTTGCTCAATGCGTCTCCTGTCTATTTCCATTTTGTGGAGTGTATCTTCGTAGATGAGGTTTAGTCTGCTGCCGCCGTCCATAAGGACCTTGGTTAGCCGAAAGCCGTCCACAATTGGACTGAGGACCAAGGCGGCTGGTGCTCGAACTGTCCTATATTTTGGTTCGTCACCGGCATTAAAAGTTATGGCCGTGTGATAACCCACAAGTATAGGGGATCGCAACAATTTTCGAGGGTAAAGTATTCAACCCAAATTTATTGATTCAACACAAGGGGAGCCAAAGAATACTCTCAAGTATTAGCAGCTGAGTTGTCAATTCAACCACACCTGGAAATTTTATATCTGCAGCAAAGTATTTAGTAGCAAAGTAATATGGTAGTAGTGGTAACGGTGACAAAAGGTAACAGTAGTAAAAGTAATATTTTTGGTATTTTGTAGTGATGATAGCAATAGCAATGGGAAAGTAAATAAGCGAAGAACAATATATGGAAAGCTCGTAGGCAATGGATCGGTGATGGAGAATTATGCCGGATGCGGTTCATCATGTAACAGTCATAACCTAGGGTGACACAGACCTAGCTCCAGTTCATTGATATAATGTAGGCATGTATTCCAAACATAGTCATATGTGCTTATGGAAAAGAACTTGCATGACATCTTTTGTCCTACCCTCCCGTGACAGCGGGGTCCTTACGGAAACTAAGGGATATTAAGGCCTCCTTTTAATAGAGTACTGGAACAAAGCATTAACACATAGTGAATACATGAACTCCTCAAACTATGGTCATCACCGGTAAGAATCCCGATTATTGTCACTTCGGGGTTAATGGATCATAACACATAATAGGTGACTATAGACTTGCAAGATAGGATCAAGAACACTCATATATTGATGAAAACATAATAGGTTCAGATCTGAAATCATGGCACTCGGGCCCTAGTGACAAGGATTAAGCATAGCAAAGTCATAGCAACATCGATCTCAGAACATAGTGGATACTAGGGATCAAACCCTAACAAAACTAACTCGATTACATGATAGATCCCATCCAACCCATCACCGTCTAGCAAGCCTACGATGGAATTACTCACGCACGGCGATGAGCATCATGAAATTGGTGATGGAGGATGGTTGATGATGATGATAGCGACGGATTCCCCTCTTCGGAGCCCCGAACAGACTCCAGATCAGCTCTCCCGAGAGGTTTTAGGGCTTGGCGGCGGCTCCGTATTGTAAAACATGATGAATTCTTCTCTCTGATTTTTTTCTCCCCGAAACACAATATATGGAGTTGGAGTCGGAGAGGCACCAGGGGGCCCACGAGGTAGGGGGCGCGCCCTAGGGGGGCAGGCGCGCCCACACCCTCGTGGACAGGTGGTGGGCCCCCTGGCCTTCATCTTTTGCAGGTATTTTTTATATTTTCCAAAAAGTTGCTCCGTGAAGTTTCATGTCATTCCGAGAACGTTTGTTTCTGCATATAAATAACACCATGGTAATTCTAGTGAAAATAGCGTCAGTCCGGGTTAGTTCCATTCAAATCATGCAAGTTAGAGTCCAAAACAAGGGCAAAGGTGTTTGGAAAAGTAGATACGATGGAGACGTATCACCGTGTCGTTCCAAGGGTTCATTGCTTCTATTTGACAGACTTCGGCGAGTCCGCGTAGTGCTCTCTTGCACCTATTGTTGGAGGCGAATGTCTCGAAGACCGTCAGTACTTTGGGGTCGTTGTCCTCTGGGGGGTGTTGTTCTGGGTTATTCTTGGTGAGGATATCCTCACTGCTCTTGGCCACTTGACGGAGTATCCAACATGATCTAAGTCTATGTGTTGGTATGTTATCCGGTATTGCGTGTATTTTGCATGGCCCATTGAGCCATCCTTCCAGAACGGTTCCGCGCCCCATACTAGAGTTGTATTTCTTTACTATTGAACCGGGCGTGTTGCCAGGGTGCGCCCTTTTCGCCTGAATGAAGGGTTGAGTGGGGACCGATGATTCCCAACGAACTGCTTGAGTTTTCCATGCGCTTTCCATTGCACTGTACTTCTGTATGATGGTTGCCAAGTCAGGGAAGTGTAGGATGCGACGGTGGTTAATTGCATTGAGGATTCCTTCGTCCCTGCAATTGTTGCGGAACACTGAGATCGCTTCCTCGTCGCGGCAATCTTTAATCTTGTTTTTGACAAGAAGGAATCTGGCCCAGTAGTGGTGGACTGCTTCCTGAGACTGTTGTTTTATGCTCATGAGAGCGCTTGTATTCGGGTGGGTGGGTGGATTTAAATCTGAACGCTGCCATAGTTTTGGATCCGGAGTCTGAAGGTCTTTCAAACTTAATAGATCGGGCTTCGGGATGTCCGCTGATTCCTTAGGCCCGTCGTCCGATTCTATGTTCGGAGGGCAGGATGCTTCGCCTCGCGGGTAGGTGTCCGGCTCTTCGAGACCGGAGATCCGGACATAGTCCGTCCTCAATATGGAGGAAGAGTTATCAACCCGCTCCTCGACTACCGCTATCTGGTGGGTGATCGTCGGAGATTTGATTTCTCTCTGATCGGGTTTAAGCCCAATCCGATTGTAGTCTGTAGCGACCCCCATGGCGGCGATGCGATCTAGGAGCTCGTTTAAAGATGAAAGCTCCGCTGGATCCATCTTCTTGGAGTATTTAGAGTCGATACGAAGGGGGTTTTCGATGACCCGAGAGGCCATCGTCGGCTTAATGGCTGAACGGGCGGTCATGGTAAAGCCATCCAGTCGGAGGGTTTGGCCTGGAGTCAGCGTTCCTCCGATGGTGATATTATCCTTGAGAACAAGGCGAGACATCGATCTTGTTGTCGACGACACAGTGGAACTCTCAATGAAAGGACCAATGTCGATGTCAAAACCGGCGGATCTCGGGTAGGGGGTCCCGAACTGTGCGTCTAAGGTCGATGGTAACATGAGACAAGGGGCACGATGTTTACCCAGGTTTGGGCCATCTCCATGGAGGTAATACCCTACGTCCTGCTTGATTGATATTGATGAGTATGAGTATTACAAGAGTTGATCTACCTCGAGATCGTAATGGCTAAACCCTAGAGGTCTAGCTTGTATGGCTATGATAATGAGTATCCTATCCATACTAAGTCCTCCGGTTTATATATACACCGGGAGGATCTAGGGTTACACAAGGTCGGTTACAAAGAAGGGAATCTACATATCCAGTCGTCAAGCTTGACTTCCACGCCAAGGAGAGTCCTATCTGGACACGAGTACAGTCTTCGGTCTTCGTATCTTTACAACCCATCAGTCCGGCCCATGGCTAACAGGCCGGACGCCCGAGGACCCCTTAATCCAGGACTCCCTCACCCGAATCTTGTCAACATCCAAAGCCACTACAAGGTCTGGGGCAGCGAGAAAAACAAACTGAACTCCCTGGTTGACCTCGCCTCGGCCATCATCGACCCCTACTACATGAAGATGAAGAATGAGAGCAATAATGACAGGAACTCCTGGCATAGTGTGTGGCATAAGAGACTTGATGAACAACATGTCAAGTATGCGACCATGGACGCGTACACAAGCTACGAGATGTACACGCGGATCGTTGACATGAGCCACATAGCAGTGGCGGGAGCGTCACAAGAAGTAGATGACTAGACGATCGTTTCTCCTACTTTAGAATGCACACAATTGTTTATTGAGGTGTGTGCGAATGATTTGTATAGTCACTGATACGTCTCCAACGTATCTACTTTTCCAAACACTTCAGCCCTTGTTTTGGACTCTAACTTGCATGATTTGAATGGAACTAACCCGGACTGACGCCGTTTTCAATAGAATTGCAATGGTGTTATTTTTTGTGCAGAAATAAAAGTTCTCGGAATGACCTGAAAATCCACGTAGACACGTTTTGGAATTAATAAAAAATACTGACGAAAGAATCAGCATCAGGGGGCCCACACCCTGTCCACGAGCGTGCAGGGCGCGCACCCCTGCCTCGTGGGCCCCCTGAGACTCCACCGACCTCAACTCCAACTCTATATATTCACTTTCGGGGAGAAAAAATGAAGGAGAAGGATTCATCGTGTTTTATGATACGGAGCCGCCGCCAAGCCCTAATCTTCCTCGGGAGGGCTGATCTGGAGTCCGTTTGGGGCTCTGGAGAGGGGAACCCGTCGCCATCGTCATCATCAACCTTCCTCCATCACCAATTTCATGATGCTCACCGCCGTGCGTGAGTAATTCCATCGTAGGCTTGCTGAACGGTGATGGGTTGGATGAGATTTACTATGTAATCGAGTTAGTTTTGTTAGGGTTTGATCCCTAGTATCCATTATGTTCTAAGATTGATGTTGCTATGACTTTGCTATGCTTAATGCTTGTCACTAGGGCCCGAGTGCCATGATTTCACATCTGAGCCAATTATGTTTTCATGAATATATGTGAGTTCTTGATCCTATATTGCAAGTCAATAGTCACCTACTATGTGTTATGATCCGGTAACCCCGAAGTGACAATAATCGAGACCACTCCCGGTGATGACCGTAGTTTGAGGAGTTCATGTATTCGCTAAGTGTTAATGCTTTGGTTCGGTACTGTATTAAAAGGAGGCCTTAATATCCCTTAGTTTCCAATAGGACCCCGCTGCCACGGGAGGGTAGGACAAAAGATGTCATGCAAGTTCCTTTCCGTAAGCACGTATGACTATTCGGAATACATGCCTACATTACATTGATGAACTGGAGCTAGTTCTATGTCACCCTATGTTATAACTGTTCCATGGGGAATCGCATCCGACATAAATATTCATCATTGATCCATTGCCTACGAGCTTTTCACATATTGGTCTTTGCTTAGTTACTTTTCCATTGCCACTGTTACGATTGCTACAAAAACTATTACTGTTACTTTTGCCATCGTTACTGTTACTTCCATACTACTTTCCTACTAAATACTTTGCTGCAGATATTAAGTCTTTCAGGTGTGGTTGAATTGACAATTCAACTGCTAATACTTGAGAATATTATTTGGCTCCCCTTGTGTCGAATCAATAAATTTGGGTTGAATACTTTACCCTCGAAAACTGTTGCTATCCCCTATACTTGTGGGTTATCAAGACTATTTTCTGGCGCCGTTGCTGGTGAGCATAGCTCTATTCTTTGAGTCACTTGCGATTTATATCTTTTGATCACTATGAGGAACTTGAAAGATGAAAGAACCAAGATTTTTCCCTCAACTACAAGGGGAGGTAAGGAACTGTCATCTAGCTCTGCACTTGATTCTCCTTCTGTTTTGAGTAAACTTGTGACACCTACTCCTGCTATTGATTCTGATATGTCCATGTTATTGATGATGCCACTTTTGCTATGCATGATGCTTATGATGAAACTACTTCTATGCTTGATAATAGTGTGTCATTAGGTGAATTTCTTGATGAACAACTTGCTAGGGTTAGAGAGAATGAAATTATTGAAACAGATAATACTGATGAAAGCGATGATGAAGATTCTCCCCCTAGATATGAATTTCCTGATGTGCCTGAGGGTTATGTTATGGATGAAGAAACTGCTAGAGACCTTTTTGCTTGCAAAGATAGATATGATCTTAAGAAACTGTTAGCTAAGCTGAAAGAAAAGTCTTTGAATGTTAGAATAAAATATGACCCTACTTTTGCTACTTCACCTATCTGTATTTGTAATAAGGATTATGATTTCTCTGTCGATCCTGAGTTAATTACTTTGGTTGAATCTGATCCTTTTTATGGCTATGAATCTGAAACTGTTGTGGCACATCTTACTAAATTGAATGATATAGCCACCCTATTCACTCATGAGAAACAATTCGTTACTACTATATCCTTAAGTTATTTCTGTTCTCATTAAAGGGTGATGCTAAAACATGGTTTAATTCTCTTGCTCCTGGTTGTGTGCGTAGTCCCTAGGATATGATTTATTACTTCCGTGCTAAATATTTCCCCGCTCATAAGAAACAAGCTGCCTTAAGGGAAATATATAATTTTGTGCAAGTTGAAGAAGAGAGTCTCCCACAAGCTTGGGGAGGCTTCTTCGATTACTTAATGCTTTGCCTGATCATCCTCTCAAGAAAAATGAAATACTTGATATCTTTTATAATGGACTAACCGATGCTTCCAGAGACCACCTGGATAGTTGTGTTGGTTGTGTTTTCAGGGAAAGAACTATTGAGCAAGCTGAATTGCTATTGAATAATATATTGAGTAATGATAATGATTGGACACTTCCTGAACCAACTCCTAAGCCAACTCCGAAGAAAAGGGGTATTCTATTTCTCAGTCCTGAAGATATGCAAGAGGCAAAGAAACCTATGAAAGAAAAGGGTATTAAAGTTGAAGATGTTAATAATTTACCACCTATTGAAGAAATACATGGTCTTAATAATCCGACACAGGTAGTAAAGGTAAATTCTCTCTATATATTTGATGAAGGTGACATTCCTCGTAATAAGTCTGCTAGCCAATGCTTGAATGAGTTTGATAATTTTATTGTTAAACAAGAAAACTTCAATGCTTATGTTGGTAGACAATTGAAACATAATGCTTATATGGTTGAACACTTGAGTGATTATATGTCTAGAGTTAAAGGTGACCTTAAACTTATTAGTAAACATGCTTCTATGGTTACCACTCAGGTAGAACAAGTGCTTAAAGCACAAGATGATTTGCTCAATGAATTAAATAATAAGAAAAATGATAATGCTGTTAGAGTTGTGACTAGAGGGGGTAAAATGACCCAGGAACCTATGTATCCTAAGGGCCACCCTAAGAGAGTTGAGCAAGATTCTCAGAGAACTAATGTTGATGCACCTAGTCCTTCTAAGAAGAAGAAAAAGAAAAATGATAGGACTTTGCATGCTTCTAGTGAACCTATTGTTGACACACCTGAGAATCCCAATGATATTTATATTTCTGATGCTGAAACACAATCTGGTAATGAACATGAACCTAGTGATAATGTTTTTTTGACTATATACTGCAAGGCAACAGCCTCACAGTTCTTTATTGCATAGAACTAGAGAGTTACAAAAGTACAATTTACACGTAGAAGAAAGAAAAGGAAATACTTACAAGGGCCTAAGAGAGTGTGGCTATCCAGGAGAGTAAGCTATCTTTGTATTTACATTTGATTCTATGAGCTAAAAGGGAAATATCATGTTTGAAATTCCTCCTCCAAGAAATAAAGGAAGGTCTCTCTTTTCTAAAGATCTTCCCATTCCTTTGTGTCCAGATATTCCATGTAGCAGTAAAAACCACCTCTGTGACGAAAGGATAACCAAAATCCCTCTTAGCAGAAAGAGCCATCTCATATGTAGTCTGGTTTAGTTGAACAATCCAAGAAATCCCAAGGTAGTTCCAAACCCTTTGACTGAAGTTGCAAGAAAAGAAGAGATGTGCACGGTCTTCATGAGAAGCACACAGGCAAAGAACACACGTGTCATCCTGAATAATCCAATGTCTGCGCTGCATCATATCCCTAGTATTCAAACGGTCCATCAAAAGAAGCCATCCAAACACTTTAAATTTGAGCGTACAAGCACACTTCCAAATCCATCTCAAAGTGGGATCAACCACCAGGTGAGAGAAGCAAGACTCATAGTATATCTTTGATTTAAACTCCCCAGATTTAGATGACCACTTCCAAATGTCCTTACTCTCCACATTTAAGTTGACCGAAGACAACAAGTCTTGAAGTCTTGAAGTGATAATGTTAATGATGATGTTCATGATGATGCTCAACCTAGCAATAACAATGATGTAGAGATTGAACCTGCTGTTGATCTTGATAACCCACAATCAAAGAATCAATGTTATTATAAGAGAGACTTTGTTGCTAGGAAGCACGGTAAAGAAAGAGAGCCATGGGTTCAAAAGGATGATGAGGATTTTGAGCGTTTTGCTGAAATGATTAGACCTATCTTTTTGCGTATGCGTTTGACTGATATGCTTAAAATGAATCCTTATGCTAAGTATATGAAAGATATTGTTACAAATAAAAGAAAGATACCGAAAGCTGAAATTTCCACCATGCTTGCCAATTATACTTTTAAAGGTGGAATACCAAAGAAACTAGGAGATCCAGGAGTACCAACTATACCATGCTCCGTTAAAAGAAACTATGTTAAAACTGCTTTATGTGATCTTGGAGCCGGTGTTAGTGTTATGCCTCTCTCTTTATATCGTAGACTTGATTTGAATAAGTTGACACCTACCGAAATATCTTTGCAAATGGCCGATAAATCAACTGCTATACCTGTCGGTATTTGTGAGGATGTGCTTGTTGTGGTTGCAAACATTACTATTTTAACAGACTTTGTTATTCTTGATATTCCTGAGGATGATAGTATGTCTATTATCCTTGGTAGAGCCTTTTTTAATACTGCAGGGGCTGTTATTGATTGCAACAAAGGCAATGTCACTTTTCATGTTAATGTTAATGAGCATACGATATACTTTCCGAGGAAACAACCACAAGTCCACAGTATCAATTCTATTGGAAAAATTTCAACGATTACTATTGGAGGTTTTGAATTCCCTCTTCCCACTATCAAGAAGAAATATGATATTCTTATTGTTGGGGACATGCACATCCCCGTTGAGGTAACCTAGTGTTATTCGAAAATTCTCCGATTTCATGTTATTCAGAAAGAGTTTGTTAACAAGACTTGATCAACGACCTTGTTAGTGGATTCCTTTTGATGAGCATGAGATGGATGAAGTTAGAAAGCACAACTCTCTGTACCCGCCTTTTACTTTCTGTTATTTAGATTAAATAAAGAAAAAAACAATATTTTCTGTCTATTTTCTGAATTATCCTTGCAATAAAAATACCCCGAAAATAAAAGTTCTCCAAATGTCCTGAAAATGAAATATGATTTTTTGTAGAATATTTAAGAATTACTCGCACTGAGAACACACCAGGGGGCTCACCATTTGGCCACGAGGGTGCAGGGCGCGCCCACCCCCTGGGGCACGCCCATGCCTCGTGGACCCCACATGGACCCCCTCCACTTATTCCAGCACCCACGCACTTTGTCTTCCTCTAGAAAAAAATCCTCCCATAGCTCAAACTCGTGTTCTAGCTCATCTTGCTGCCATTTTTTGATCTCCTTGCTCAAAGCTCCATTCACAAAACTATTTGGGGAGATTGTTCTTCGGTATGTGACTCCTCCAATGGTCCAATTAGTTTTTGTTCTAGTGCTTTATTTATTGTAAATTTTTGCTGCTAAGGTGACCCTGCTCTTGAGCTTGCATGTCAAATTTATATGGTCCAAAGTAGTTTTAATGCATGATATAGCCTCTAGGAACTTGTGGGAGTAGTTGCTATCAACTTTGTTGAGTTTGGTTCACTTTTATTTTGAGTCACTAAAATTTCAGAAATTTTTCAGAGAAAGAAAATGTTTAGGAAAATGTACCAAGGTGGTTCCTCAAGGAAGCAAGGACCAAGGCTAGCGATACGGGAGCCGGACGATGAACCACCGAGGGAAGCTCAAGTGTGGCCTTGTGAATGGTCGTTAGAGGAGTCTATGGTCCAGGCAGGCATCAAGGATGAATTTGACGCGTATGTGCATAATGCTGATCTTGAGGACTTCATGTTAGATAAGTGCCTGCAGTACCACTACCTAACTGATTCCTTTGTGAGGAGGTTTAAATTTACATCCTCGTGCAATTCTCACACTGTTCTATTTGATCTTTATGATAAATCATATACCATGGACCTAGAAGATTTTAATACTGCTTGTAAACTCCCGCAGTGGGGCAACGTTAGTGAACCTCGCAAATATTAATATAAATACTTTCTTGCTAGTATAATTGTGGGGGTATCTAGGGAAATCAGACAAGCCACCATAGGGAGCATTCATTTCCCTTCCATACATTATTTTGCTCTCTTTATTGGTAGATGCATTAATGGTAAAGATAAGGCTTGTCACATGTGCGTTCCAGATCTTTGTGTCCTCAAAAGTGTGGTATTAGGAGATAAACAATATAACTTGGGGGCCATTGTGGCATGAAGGTTGCATGTTAACGGTATAAGTGGAGATTGTTTTGGTGGGATTTATGCAACTCGTGTAGCTAATTATCTTAATGTACCCATACATGGAAATGATATAGAGCTACCTCCTGCTTACCTAGATTATAATGCTATGGTTCGCCATCAGTTTCTTGAGAGGAACGAACAGTTCCTCCAGTATCGACTAATCTTTGATAGACAGCGCACTGTCCATGTTGCCCTCCCTGATCCTACTTTCTTTAACTTTCAGGCAAAAAGGAGATATGTTATAACCAGGGAGGAGGCGAATGAGTATGAGAGGAGGACGGAGGCAGCTCGCCTCCAAGCTGCAGCTTTTCAAGCAGTAGCTGCTGCATCTCAGTATGACCCCAGCTACAACTTTGGATATCCACCTAGCCAGCAGTGGCCATATACCAACTTAGGCCAAAAGCCTAAGCTTGGGGGAGTACGTATTTCTCCCCGACATTACATTCATGTTCACACAATCATGCCAGTTGTCGGTGCTCATACTTTTTCATTGTACCATCCATGCTAGTTTATTTTCTTTTCTAAGCCTTCTTCTTGTGTGTTTGAAAAACCTTAAGAAAAACCAAAAAAAATATTAGTTGTAGCTAATAGCTAGTTTACTTTCCGTGCCTGTAGTAGTAGTAACTAAAAGAAAACCCAAAAAGATTTCTCATTCTTCTTATGCTTGTTGGGAGCTTTCCCGTGTAAATAGTTTTATTTCTTTTCTTATTCTTTGGGGGTCGAGAGGAGAAGACCATGATGAAAATGTTGCGAGTGAAAGGCAATAATGACGATATATGTGTTGGGGAACGTAGTAATTTCAAAAAAAATCCTATGCACACGCAAGATCATGGTGATGCATAGCAACGAGAGGGGAGAGTCTCGTCTACGTACCCTCGTAGACCGTAAGCGGAAGCGTTATGAGACCGCGATTGATGTAGTCGTACGTCTTCACGATCCGACGAATCCAAGTACCGAACGTACGGCACCTCCGAGTTCAGCACATGTTCAGCTTAGTGACGTCCCACGAACTTCGATCCAGTAGAGCTTCGAGGGAGAGTTCCGTCAGCACGACGGCATGATGATGGTGATGACGATGCTACCGACGCAGGGCTTCGCCTAAGCACCGCTACGATATGACCGAGGTGGATTATGGTGGAGGGGGGCACCGCACACGGCTAAAAGATCAACTGATCAACTTGTGTGTCTTGGGGTGCCCCTGCCCCCGTATATAAAGGAGCAAGGGGGGAGGCCGGCCGGCCCTAGCAGGGTGCGCCAAGAGGAGGAGTCCTCCTCCTAGTGGGAGTAGGACTCCCCTTTCCTAGTCCCACTAGGAGGGGGAGAAAGGAGTGGGAGAGGGGAAAGGCAAGGGGGGCACTGCCCCCCTTCCTTGTCCTATTCGGACTCAAGGGGAGGGGACACATGGCCCTGCCCTGGCCGGCCCCTCTCTCTTCATTAGGGCCCAACAAGGCCCATTAACCACCAGGGGGTACCGTAACCCCCCCGGCACTCCGGTAAAATCCCGATTTCACCCGGAACCATTTTGATGTCCAAATATAGGCTTCCAATATATCAATCTTTATGTCTCAACCATTTCGAGACTCCTCGTCATGTCCATGATCATATCCGGGACTCCGAACTACCTTCGGTACATCAAAACACATAAACTCATATTACCGATCGCCACCGAACTTTAAGCGTGCGGACCCTACGAGTTCGAGAACTATGTAGACATGACCGAGACTCGTCTTCGGTCAATAACCAATAGCGGAACCTGGATGCTCATATTGGTTCCTACATATTCTACGAAGATCTTTATCGGTCAAACCGCATAACAGCATACGTTGTTCCCTTTGTCATCGGTATGTTACTTGCCCGAGATTCGATCGTCGGTATCTCAATACCTAGTTCAATCTCTTTACCGGAAAGTCTCTTTACTCGTTCAGTAATACACCATCCGCCAACTAACTCATTAGTTGTATTGCTTGCAAGGCTTATAGTGATGTTCATTACCGAGAGGGCCCAGAGATACCTCTCCGACAATCGGAGTGACAAACTCTAATCTCGATCTATGCCAACTCAACAAGTACCATCGGTGACACCTGTAGAGCACCTTTATAATCACCCAGTTACGTTGTGACGTTTGGTAGCACATAGAGTGTTCCTCCGATACTCGGGAGTTGCATAATCTCATAGTCATAGGAACATGTAGAAGTCATGAAGAAAGCAATAGCAACAAACTAAACGATCATCGTGCAAAGCTAACGGATGGGTCAAGTCAATCACATCATTCTCTAATGATGTAATCCCGTTAATCAAATGACAATTCATGTCTATGGTTAGGAAACATAACCATCATTGATTCAACGAGCTAGTCAAGTAGAGGCAAACTAGTGACACTCTGTTTGTCTATGTATTCACACATGTACTAAGTTTCCGGTTAATACAATTCTAGCATGAATAATAAACATTTATCATGATATAAGGAAATATAAATAACAACTTTATTATTGCCTCTAGGGCATATTTCCTTCAGTCTCCCACTTGCACTAGAGTCAGTAATCTAGATTACACAGTAATGATTCTAACACCCATGGAGTCTTGGTGTTGATCATGTATTGCTCGTGAGAGAGGCTTAGTCAACAGGTCTGCAACATTCAGATCTATATGTATCTTGCAAATCTCTATGTCTCCCTCCTTGACTTGATCGCGGATGGAATTGAAGCGTCTCTTGATGTGCTTGGTTCTTTTGTGAAATCTGGATTCCTTTTCCAAGGCAATTGCACCAGTATTGTCACAAAAGATTTTCATTGGACCTGATGCACTAGGTATGACACCTAGATCGGATATGAACTCCTTCATCCAGACTCCTTCATTTGTTGCTTCCGAAGCAGCTATGTACTCCGCTTCACACGTAGATCCCGCCACGACGCTTTGCTTAGAACTGCACCAACTGACAGCTCCACCGTTCAATAAAAACACGTATCCGGTTTGTGACTTAGAGTCATCCGGATCAATGTCAAAGCTTGCATCGACGTAACCATTTACGACAAGCTCTTTCTCACCTCCATAAATGAGAAACATATCCTTAGTCCTTTTCAGGTATTTCAGGATGTTCTTGACCGCTGTCCAGTGATCCACTCCTGGATTACTTTGGTACCTCCCTGCTAAACTAATGGCAAGGCACACATCAGGTTTGGTACACAACATTGCATACATGATAGAGCCTATGGCTAAAGCATAGGGAACATCTTTCATTTTCTGTCTATCTTCTGCAGTGGTCGGGCATTGAGTCTGACTCAACTTAAAACCTTGTAACACATGCAAGAACCCTTTCTTTTCTTGGTCCATTTTGAACTTCTTCAAAGCTTTATCAAGGTATGTGCTTTGTGAAAGTCCAATTAGGCGTCTTGATCTATCTCTATAGATCTTGATGCCCAATATATAAGCAGCTTCACCGAGGTCTTTCATTGAAAAACTCTTATTCAAGTATTCGTTTATGCTATCTAGAAATTCTATATCATTTCCAATCAACAATATGTCATCCACATATAATATTAGAAATACTACAGAGATCCCACTCACTTTCTTGTAAATACAGGCTTCTCCAAAAGTCTGTATAAAACCATATGCTTTGATCACACAATCAAAACGTGTAACATTCCAAAATTCTAAATTTTGGAATGTTATAATAAATAGATAGATTTGATTGATTGTTTGATTGATTGACTGAAAGTGAGTGAAATTCGAAGCTTTTTGAAAGTTAAATGAGAGGGAATAAAAGGACTTTCCCAAACTTTCACCTTTGCATTTTATGATCTCCGTGAATTCAAATTTTTTTCACCACGAAACCCTGGAGAGAAGATGACATGACTTCTTCCATTTATTTAAATGACAAGGGGTGTTGAAAATATTTGAATTTCATTTGAGAATATTTCCAATTCAGAAACTTTATGTAACTCAATGATTTTCACGAGCGAAGATAAAATGACTTCTTCAAATTATATGAAATATGAGTTGGGAGTTTCAAAGGATCAATTTCAAGGTCCTTTTGGAATTAATTTTCAATTTGGATTTATTTGAGTTTTATTCAAATTAATTTTCTCCAAAAATAAAATATATGGAAAATAGGGTAACATGATTCCCTACATTAGAAAATTGGAGAAAAATTAATTTGAAATCATTTTGGTATTTTTAGAAAGATTTTTGTTGGATTCTATCAGACCAGTAGCACTCTTTGAATTATCTGAATTTGTGTGGATTTTATTTGAAGTTATAAAAATGTTCACGTTGTAGAAAATTATTTTCTGAAAATTTTGATATATTATATGCCTGTATATATATATTTTTTTCAATTTGTTTTTATCTGTTATGTTGTCTGAAAAAAAAGTTTTATAAAAAAAGAGAAACCTTTCCCCGACTGGGCCGGCCCAGCTAGCCAGCCAGGCCAGGCCTAGCCCAACCGGCCCGTCCGCCTCGCCCTCCAGCTCGGGACAGAGTCCCGAGCATTGCCGCAACCGCCGCCACCTCGACGTCCGTGCGCCGTCCGGAGTCCTCCGCCGCCTTACCCCTCCTCTAAGGCCACCCCCTCCCCTCCCCTACTATAAAGCCGCCGCCCCGGGCCCCGTTTCCCTCTTGGTCGCGCCGCCACCTCCTCCCGCAGCCGCCGCCTTGCCGCGCCACCGCATGCTGATCGCCTCCGTCGCCGCCGCACTGCTGCCCCGCGCCGCCCGCGACGCCCCTCGCCGCTGCCGCCGCCTCGCAGCCACCCCGGAGCCGCCGGCTTGCCTCGCCCCACTCGCCGGAGCCGCACGTCCCTCGCTGGAGCTCGAACAGATCCGCCGCCGCTGGTTTACTTCGACCGAACTGGTAACCACCCGGTTTATTCTCGGTTTAGTTTGGTTCAAAAAAAAACCTAGATCGTTTTTTTATAAAACTGTTTTTTCTTTTAGATGGATCTATTTAGAGAACATTCGTTGGTTAGGTTTAGAAAACGAATGTTCGCTTTTTAAGTTTTTCTTTTTCTGTTTATTTTCGGCCAGGGACCTATTCGTGATGATTTTCTTCACGGATTAGTCTTTGTACTTCAATTGATCATTACTTTTTACTCGTTAGTCTAAATCCAACGAAACCAACGCCCACATCTTCGTTACGATCTCCTCTATCCAGTAATCCAACTCAAACATGTTTTTGAAAAGTTTAAAATTTGAATTAGATCAGATTTGAATTCAAACTTCGTTTGATCATAACTTGAGTTTCGTAGCTCCGTTTGAGTTGATTCTTTTTGCAAATCGAAGCTCTTGACCTAAACTTTCTGATAAGGCCAATTTCACATAATTTTGGTACTGTTAGAAATTGTTTTATGTTGCAAGAGCTATTTGCTTGGTTTTGATGTTTTCCGAATCGACTTTTTCGATTTTTCTGGTCTTTTGAGTGATTGCTTATGTGTGGTTACTATTGCTTGCTTACGATAGATTGACCAGAGTGTGACGAGTAGAGCTATCAAGAGTTTTGAGTGCGAATCATCTTCATCAACATTGCAGGCAAGTTCACACTTTGATCATATCCCTTTTCATACCCAGTTTTATGCATTAGTTACAACCCTCAAACATTGCATGAGTAGGATTGATAACATGTGGGTATTGGGAAGTAGTTGATGAGGTAGGAACCTATTGCCCTGCATTCAAACCTTGGGAGTTACTATTATGTTATGCTTACATTGCCATGCTATGCTCGTAGACGTGGATTGGGTTTTTGAGAGTATTCATGACAGATGTGAGATTGTTACTTAATGGTTTACTTAAGGTGGCAACTTAAACACACATCTGGGTGGATTGAGGCACCGGGTTATTCCAGGAATGCCTGTCTGGGCACCTGGGTAGACCAGGATTGCCTGTTTTTTTGGACCACCACCCAGGCTCAAAGGGATCATGAGATTATTCATACTAGAAACTTCCGTGTGCAGCCACAAGCTATTATGGGCTCTAGCATAGTTGACTAAGTCGTGCGAACTCTTACAGTGGTAGACTAGCAGATGTAGGGGATGTAGGTGGTACGGTCTACCCAATCATAAGGTGCTAGCATTTCTGAAAGACTATGTCTCGGTCATCCGTTTCTCAAACACCATGTAGTGCGAGAAACCAAACGGAGGCAATCGAGTCTTGTGGGGAAAAGTGCGCAAACCTCTGCAGAGTGTATAAACTAATCATGATTAGCCGTGTCCCCAGTTATGGACATCTTGAGTATCTAGTACCTGGATTATCATGTGAATCTCATCATGTTACTTTAAATTAATTTTGTTCGGTTTAATGATGTTACTTAATTGGGATTGAGAATGCTATCAACCATTCTCAATGTTCAACAACCACCATGATAGTTAATTAAAATGTATTCCGTTGCAGTAGGGGAAAATTGGCTTTTCGCAAAAATCTTATAACCATAGAGTTTTTCCACCAGCCATATATGCATGTAGTGATAGCCATTGTTCATCATTTCTCTCTATGGTGTGAATTTGCCAGTACATTCAATGTACTGACCCTTTGTGGCTGCAACGTCTCATGTTGCAGGTTTATCTTACGACGAGTAAGTGATACGTTAGGGTTACGATTTCTACACTCAACTTTGCTGTTGGTGTTGATGGGAATCCACAACCTTGTTACTTCCGCTATTTTGGATTGAGGTAATAGTATCTTACGTTACTTATACATGTGATTTACCTTTGTTATAAATCCTCGAGTACTGTGTGTGTCAGCATACCGATCCAGGGATGACACTTAAGCACAGAGACTTGATCCATTCGGGTCGGGTCGCTACAAGATGGTATCAGAGCACATGTTGACTGTAGGACGTGACCCTAGAAAATGGCAAGCCCATAGCAAAGATTTTTCTCTAGAACTTTCCCTTTCAAAAAGATCTTTTACCTCTCTTCTCTTCTAAGCTTATTCAAAAATTCCCTTTAGTGAGACCATACCCCTTTCCCCTTTTGACCACACGAAGATTCAACTGATGAGACCACTCCAAGAAGTACAAGATATTGGACAACTAAGACCACTTCGGAATGAAGAGTATTTTCCGTGCAGCTGAATAATGGAAACTACAACGGTTGGAGACCGAAGACAAGTAGAATTTGAAGGCTCTAAAGAATTCCCAGATTTGCATGACCTAGGAAGGCTACCCTTACGGAACTTGGAAGACTATGGAAGTTGTCAATACCCAAGATCAAGGTGTATCGGAGAAAGACTGAAACAAGGAGCATGAGAACTCAAAGTTTTGTCAAAGAAAACCCTAGGGCAGGAGATATCAACTATGGAATGATAGCTCATGGGAATGACAAGAGCAGAAACACGGTTATCCGTGATGTCATCTCCCGCTGATGCTATTGTCACCGTACTGAGTTAAGGATGCATTTCTTCATAATGGATTTGATGGAAGAAGACTGATGGAACACCTATCAGTAAGATGAAGTTTTAACCTTAGCCGGTGTATCACCAGGATCTGGAGTAGTACATCAAGAAGTTTAAGGTGGAGCTCCATGAAGCCGTATTAGACAAGGAAGCATTTTGTGAAAAACTCAGGAAACAAAAGCTGAAAGTAGCCAAGTTGGAGGAGCTACAACCTCGAGATACCGGAGATTTGTCAGGAACTGAAGGACAGTATGATCATGGCTCATGCCAAGGATGTTGAAACCTAGAAGTTTGGAATGCAACTCCAGAATATTCAAGGATGTCACGAGAGACTTGCTACAACAGAGATGAGCTGGCAAAAGAACTTGAGAAAGACAAGCATGATCGGAAGAAGCCATTGGAGACATGAACAAGGCTTGAAGAGATTGGAGATGTTGAAGATTTATTGACCTTTAGAAGACCAAACCCCTGTTATATACCTACATTAGATGCGATGTTTGTGAGCTGTCATTTGTTTGATGTTTTTCCCGATAACCACAAATAAAATCTGTCTTTTCAAAACTTTTGTTTGTATTGTGTGTATCCCTCTCTATCTCTCTTATCTCACCCCAAACCCATGGACCCAATAGAGGATGAATGAAGATGAGCTTATATTTTCTGGACCGATGAGTCAATTGGGGACGGACCAATGGATTCAGAACATGGAGGATCACATGGAGAATAACCCTATAGTTGGACATGATATGACCCAACATGCTCTTCAGTGCTTTGAAAGAGGTGCTGCTACTTGGTGGAGGATGTACCAAACCATCAATGGATGGCAAGGAGTAACCACTTGGAAAGAATTTAAGTTGACTCTGCCAAAGTCTCAGCTTGTGTTCTAGAATTTGAAGCCTTATGGAAAGGATATGAAGAAACCTTGTGCATGCAAGATTTGTGGAGAAATAGGACACACCCATAAAGAACACAAGGATGAATGCCCTAATTGTGAAGGAAGTCACCCAGTTGAAGAATGCCCAACTAGGCAGATTACTTGTTTCTTGTGTGAAGGGACTACCCACTATCCTGCTCAATGTCACATTTACCCCATGGTACAACGAACCATCCAACAGAAGAAAGAAGTAATGAAAGGAGCCCTCATGGAAATTTTAGAAGAAACTTTGATGAAGGAAAAGGTGGGGGACACACCCAAAGAAGAACAAATTAAACCCTGCACCAAGTCATGCTATTCATGTGGAGAAGAAGGACACATCTCCCAGAATTGCATGAATGGGGATCTAGAAGAATTCCCGACAGAGGAAGTAGAATATGACCCATAAGAAATAGAAGCCATGATTGGCATGGAAATTTCTGGGAAGAGAAGCAGATTGGATTCCAAGAAGGACCTGAGTCGTATCACCTGTTACAGGTGCAAGGAGTCAGAGCACTACCTCAACAGTTGCCCAAAAAGGAAACCTCGATACTTGTCAGAAGTAATATGTTTTAGTTGTAATGGAGCAGGGCACTTTGCCAAAGAACGCCCCAAGGAGAAGGAAACTTGTGCTAGATAGTTGAGTTGCAACAAAAGAAATGGAGTAGTAGAAGTGAGAACATTTTCTTTTATATTGAGGTGTTGAGTTGAGACATGTAATGGAAAAGCGAGAGATTGTAATCACTTGAGAATGAATAAAGTTAGCATCATTGGTACTGATATGGATTTTATGAGTTGTTACTCTATGAAGAAGAATTTTGGCCATTCTGAGGATATGAGAAATATGGTCTATGGAAGATTTGTGCATATTAAGGGTGGTAGTACCCTGTAAGAACCGTTGACCCCTGGAAAAGATAAGGATACTCCACTGAGTGGATTTCGGACAAAATGAATACGAGTTTTGTCTCAATATGTGTGATACCCCAAGAGTATGTGGGATGAAGTTGGAGACCGTCAGTTGTTTGGACCAAATGTGATCAAGGAGTCAGAAGAGAATGTTAAGTTGATTCGAGATAGACTGAAGGTAGCTCAGTCCAGGCAGAAGAGTTATGCAGACTAACAAAAAACTCAAGGAGGTAGTCTATGAAATTGGAGACAGAGCATGTCTTCATGTGTCCCCTCTGCGAGGAGTTAAATGAATTGGAGTTAAGGGAAAGTTAGCCCCGAGATTTGTAGGACCATACCAACTCTTGGAGCGTATGGGAGAAGTGGCCAACGAGTTGGAGTCACCCGAAGGACTGTCGGGAGTTCATGATGTGTTTCACGTTTCCCAGTTGAAGAAGTGCCATGCAGAGATGGCCAATATTCCCCTGTAAGGACGCTTGACCCTGGAAAGGATAATGATGTTCCACGAAGTGGAATATGGACTCCATAAGTATAAGTTTTTATCTCGGTATGTGGGATATCCCACGAGGATGAAGAGATAAATTACTATTGGATATAAAGGAGGTATGATGTCGGAAATATGGATCAATGGAAACTCCATGATGAGTCTGAGTAATCATGTCCTAGTTTGGTGCCAATAGAAGGAAGGAAGACAATACAATTGGATGGATTTAAGAATACTAGGAAGTTGGAATAATGATCAGTTTCCCGATGATAAGTTCAAGGTTTGCAAGTGATGAGATGGGCCATAACCCACAGGCCCCAGGACCTGCCAAGAAGCAAGCACATCCTTGCTGAAGGAAGAACCCTGGAGGAAGATACGACGTTTATCGACAGACAATTTTATAGGAGTAACGCAAAACCTGAGAGTTGTGAAGGAACGATAGATGTTTGTTTGGCTTGCAGAATCCATGGAATTATCCAAACTTAGTTTGTCGACAAGAGAAATTCTGCAATGCTTGTGAGGATGACCGAGTGTTAGAATGCGAGATTCGCTAAACTGTGTACAAGGTAATGATTTGGGTGCGAGATGGATTGATCACCATACCAACTTACTCTTATTGTTCGCCTTGCTATATGGGATGGTAAATCTGAGTGACTTACCTATAGTAGAGAGACGATGATCAAAACCTTGTTTAAGCCTTAGAATGGTATAGCAATTTTTCCCTTGTATAAGGCAGCTTTTGCCAACCGTAGGTTATACGGTGAGGATCAACTAGACCCATTTCCTGCAGAAGGAACCATAAATTGTTGACCACCATGAGATATCGATAGTTGTTTAGTTTTGGCGCCAGACCTATCAGCTATGAAGACCCAGTATCGGAATAACCTTACCAAGATGAAAGGACAGAAGTATTGCGGTAAAGGTTATGCCACTACCGGAAGAGCCCGGATAAGGAATTATCCTTACGATCTGAGAAGACAGACACTGCCAAGAATAAGGATGGAGTATATGAGTTTTGATGGAACTGTAACAATGATTTTAAGGGTGGTAGCACCCAAACCCCCTGTGATGATTGATGGATTTTGAGAAGACCCCGAACCTAACCTATTTCTTTCTAGCCTCTCTGAATCTCGAGGATGAGATTCATTTTAAGGGTGGTAGGTTTGTAACATCCCAAAATTCTAAATTTTGGAATGTTATAATAAATAGATAGATTTGATTGATTGACTAAAAGTGAGTGAAATTCGAAGCTTTTTGAAAGTTAAATGAGAGGGAATAAAAGGACTTTCCCAAACTTTCACCTTTGCATTTTATGATCTCCGTGAATTCAAATTTTTTTCACCACGAAACCCTGGAGAGAAGATGACATGACTTCTTCCATTTATTTAAATGATAAGGGGTGTTGAAAATATTTGAATTTCATTTGAGAATATTTCCAATTCAGAAACTTTATGCAACTCAATGATTTTCACGAGCGAAGATAAAATGACTTCTTCAAATTATATGAAATATGAGTTGGGAGTTTCAAAGGATCAATTTCAAGGTCCTTTTGGAATTAATTTTCAATTTGGATTTATATGAGTTTTATTCAAATTATATTTCTCCAAAAATAAAATATATGGAAAATAGGGTAACATGATTCCCTACATTAGAAAATTGGAGAAAAATTAATTTGAAATCATTTTGGTATTTTTAGAAAGATTTTTGTTGGATTCTATTAGACCAGTAGCACTCTTTGAATTATCTGAATTTGTGTGGATTTTATTTGAAGTTATAAAAATGTTCACGTTGTAGAAAATTATTTTCTAAAAATTTTGATATATTATATGCCTGTATATATATATTTTTTTCAATTTGTTTTTATCTGTTATGTTGTCTGAAAAAAAGTTTTATAAAAAAAAGAGAAACCTTTCCCCGACTGGGCCGGCCCAGCTAGCCAGCCAGGCCAGGCCTAGCCCAACCGGCCCGTCCGCCTCGCCCTCTAGCTCGGGACAGAGTCCCGAGCATTGCCGCAACCGCCGCCACCTCGACGTCCGTGCGCCGCCCGGAGTCCTCCGCCGCCTTACCCCTCCTCCAAGGCCACCCCTCCCCTCCCCTACTATAAAGCCGCCGCCCCGGGCCCCGTTTCCCTCTTGGTCGCACCGCCGCCTCCTCCCGCAGCCGCCGCCTTGCCGCGCCACCGCATGCTGCTTGCCTCCGTCGCCGCCGCACTGCTGCCCCGCGCCGCCCGCGACGCCCCTCGCCGCTGCCGCCGCCTCGCAGCCACCCCGGAGCCGCCGGCTTGCCTCGCCCCGCTCGCCGGAGCCGCACGGCCCTCGCCGGAGCTCGAATAGATCCGCCGCCGCCGGTTTACTTCGACCGAACCGGTAACCACCCGGTTTATTCTCGGTTTAGTTCGGTTAAAAAAAAACCTAGATCGTTTTTTTATAAAACCGATTTTTCTTTTAGATGGATCTATTTAGAGAACGTTCGTTGGTTAGGTTTAGAAAACGAATGTTCACTTTTTAAGTTTTTCTTTTTCTGTTTATTTTCGGCCAGGGACCTATTCGTGATGATTTTCTTCACGGATTAGTCCCTGTACTTCAATTAATCATTACTTTTTACTCGTTAGTCCAAATCCAACGAAACCAACGCCCACATCTTCGTTACGATCTCCTCTATCCAGTAATCCAACTCAAACATGTTTTTGAAAAGTTTAAAATTTGAATTAGATCAGATTTGAATTCAAACTTCGTTTGATCATAACTTGAGTTTCGTAGCTCCGTTTGAGTTGATTCTTTTTGCAAATCGAAGCTCTTGACCTAAACTTTCTGATAAGGCCAATTTCACATAATTTTGGTACTGTTAGAAATTGTTTTATGTTGCAAGAGCTATTTGCTTGGTTTTGATGTTTTCCGAATCGACTTTTTCGATTTTTCTGGTCTTTTGAGTGATTGCTTATGTGTGGTTACTATTGCTTGCTTACGATAGATTGACCGGAGTGTGACGAGTAGAGCTATCAAGAGTTTTGAGTGCGAATCATCTTCATCAACATTGCAGGCAAGTTCACACTTTGATCATATCCCTTTTCATACCCAGTTTTATGCATTAGTTACAACCCTCAAACATTGCATGAGTAGGATTGATAACATGTGGGTATTGGGAAGTAGTTGATGAGGTAGGAACCTATTGCCCTGCATTCAAACCTTGGGAGTTACTATTACGTTATGCTTACATTGCCATGCTATGCTCGTAGACGTGGATTGGGTTTTTGAGAGTATTCATGACAGATGTGAGATTGTTACTTAATGGTTTACTTAAGGTGGCAACTTAAACACACATCTGGGTGGATTGAGGCACCGGGTTATTCCAGGAATGCCTGTCTGGGCAACCTGGGTAGACCAGGATTGCCTGTTTTTTTGGACCACCACCCAGGCTCAAAGGGATCATGAGATTATTCATACTAGAAACTTCCGTGTGCAGCCACAAGATATTATGGGCTCTAGCATAGTTGACTAAGTCGTGCGAACTCTTACAGTGGTAGACTAGCAGATGTAGGGGATGTAGGTGGTATGGTCTACCCGATCGTAAGGTGCTAGCATTTCTGAAAGACTATGTCTCGGTCATCCGTTTCTCAAACACCATGTAGTGTGAGAAACCAAACGGAGTCGATCGAGTCTTGTGGGGAAAAGTGCGCAAACCTCTGCAGAGTGTATAAACTAATCATGATTAGCCGTGTCCCCGGTTATGGACATCTTGAGTATCTAGTACCTGGATTATCATGTGAATCTCATCATGTTACTTTAAATTAATTTTGTTCGGTTTAATGATGTTACTTAATTGGGATTGAGAATGCTATCAACCATTCTCAATGTTCAACAACCACCATGATAGTTAATTAAAATGTATTCCGTTGCAGTAGGGGAAAATTGGCTTTTCGCAAAAATCTTATAACCATAGAGTTTTTCCACCAGCCATATATGCATGTAGTGATAGCCATTGTTCATCATTTCTCTCTATGGTGTGAATTTGCCAGTACATTCAATGTACTGACTCTTTGTGGCTGCAATGTCTCATGTTGCAGGTTTATCTTACGACGAGTAAGTGATACGTTAGGGTTACGATTTCTACACTCAACTTGCCGTTGGTGTTGATGGGAATCCACAACCTTGTTACTTCCGCTATTTTGGATTGAGGTAATAGTATCTTACATTACTTATACATGTGATTTACCTCTGTTATAAATCCTCGAGTACTGTGTGTGTCAGCATACCGATCCAGGGATGACACTTAAGCACAGAGACTTGATCCATTCGGGCCGGGTCGCTACAAAACGTTTATTCCAACTCCGAGATGCTTGCACCAGTCCATTGATGGATCGCTGGAGTTTGCACAATTTCTTAGCTCCCTTTGGATCGATAAAACCTTCAGGTTGCATCATATACAACTCTTCTTCCAGAAATCCATTCAGGAATGCAGTCTTTACATCCATTTGCCAAATTTCATAATCATAAAATGCGGCAGTTCCTAACATGATTCGGACGGACTTAAGCATCGCTACGGTGAGAAGGTCTCATCGTAGTCAACTCCTTGAACTTGTCGAAAAACTTTTGCAACAAGTCGAGCTTTGTAGAAAATAACATCACCGTCAGCGTCAGTCTTCTTGAAAATCCATTTATTCTCGATGGCTTGCCGATCATCGGGCAAGTCAACCAAAGTCCACACTTTGTTCTCATACATGGATCCCATCTCAGATTTCATGGCCTCAAGCCATTTTGCGGAATCTGGGCTCATCATCACTTCCTCATAGTTCGTAGGTTCGTCATGGTCAAGTAACATGACCTCCAGAATAGGATTAACATACCACTCTGGTGCAGATCTTAGTCTGGTTGACCTACGAGGTTCGGTAGTAACTTGATCTGAAGTTACATGATCATCATCAGTAGCTTCCTCACTAATTGGTGTAGGAGTCACATGAACATATTTCTGTGATGAACTACTTTTCAATAAGGGAGCAGGTACAGTTACCTCATCAAGTTCTACTTTCCTCCCACTCACTTCTTTTGAGAGAAACTCCTTCTCTAGAAAGGATCCATTCTTAGCAACGAATGTCTTGCCTTCGGATCTGTGATAGAAGGTGTACCCAATAGTCTCCTTTGGGTATCCTATGAAGACACATTTCTCCGATTTGGGTTCGAGCTTATCAGGTTGAAGCTTTTTCACATAAGCATCGCAGCCCCAAACTTTAAGAAACGACAACTTTGGTTTCTTTCTAAACCACAGTTCATAAGGCGTCGTCTCAATGGATTTAGATGGTGCCCTATTTAACGTGAATGCAGCCGTCTCTAAAGCATAACCCCAAAGCGATAGCGGTAAATCAGTAAGAGACATCATAGATTGTACCATATCTAGTAAAGTACATTTACGATGTCCAGATACACCATTACGCTGTGGTGTTCCGGGTGGCGTGAGTTGCGAAACTATTCCGCATTGTTTCAAATGAAGACCAAACTCATAACTCAAATATTCTCCTCCACGATCAAATCGAAGAAACTTTATTTTCTTGTTACGATGATTTCCACTTCACTCTGAAATTCTTTGAACTTTTCAAATGTTTCAGACTTATGTTTCATCAAGTAGATATACCCATATCTGCTCAAATCATATGTGAAGGTGAGAAAATAACGATACCCGCCGCGAGCCTCAACATTCATCGAACCACATACATCAGTATGTATTATTTCCAATAAATCTGTTGCTCGCTCCATAGTTCCGGAGAATGGCGTTTTAGTCATCTTGCCCATGAGGCATGGTTCGCAAGTACCAAGTGATTCATAATCACGTGATCCCAAAAGTCCATCAGAATGGAGTTTCTTCATATGCTTTACACCAATATGACCTAAACAGCAGTGCCACAAATAAGTTGCACTATCATTATCAACTCTGCATCTTTTAGCTTCAATATTATGAACATGTGTATCACTACTATCAAAATTCATCAAAAATAGACCACTCTTCAAGGGTGCATGACCATAAAAGATATTACTCATATAAATAGAACAACCATTATTCTCAGATTTAAATGAATAACTATCTCGCATCAAACAAGATCTAGATATAATGTTCATGCTCAATGCTGGCACCAAATAACAATTATTTAGGTCTAAAATTAATCCCGAAGGTAGATTTAGAGGTAGCGTGCCGACCGCGATCACATCGACTTTGGAACCATTTCCCACGCGCATCGTCACCTCGTCCTTAGCCAATCTCCGCTTAATCCGTAGTCCCTGTTTCGAGTTGCAAATATTAGCAATGGAACCAGTATCAAATACCTAGGTGCTACTGCGAGCATTAGTAAGGTACACATCAATAACATGTATATCACATATACCTTTGTTCACCTTGCCATCCTTCTTATCCGCCAAATACTTGGGGCAGTTCCGCTTCCAGTGACCAGTCACTTTGCAGTAGAAGCACTCAGTCTCAGGCTTAGGTCCAGACTTGGGCTTCTTCAGTTGAGTAGCAACTTGCTTGCTGTTCTTCTTGAAGTTCCCCTTTTTCCCTTTACCCTTTTTCTTGAAACTGGTGGTCTTGTTGACCATCAACACTTGATGCTCCTTCTTGATTTCTACCTCCGCAGCCTTTAGCACCGCAAAGAGCTCGAGAATTGTCTTATCCATCCATTGCACATTATAGTTCATCACGAAGGTCTTGTAGCTTGGTGGCAGTGATTGAAGAATTCTGTCAATGACACTATCATCCGGAAGATTAACTCCCAGTTGAATCAAGTGATTGTTATACCCGGACATTTTGAGTATATGCTCACTGACAGAACTATCCTCCTCCATCTTGCAGCTGTAGAACTTATTGGAGACTTCATATCTCTCAATCCGTGCATTTGCTTGAAATATTAACTTCAACTCCTGGAACATCTCATATGCTCCATGATGTTCAAAACATCATTGAAGTCCTAGTTCTAAGACATAAAGCATGGCACACTGAACTATCGAGTAGTCACCAGCTTTGCTTTGCCAGACGTTCATAACATCTAGCGTTGCTCCTGTAGCGGGTTTGGCACCTAGCGGTGCTTCCAGGACGTAATTCTTCTGTGCAGCAATGAGGATAATCCTCAAGTTACGGACCAAGTCCGTGTAATTCTTACCATCATCTTTCAACTTTGCTTTCTCAAGGAACGCATTAAAATTCAACAGAACAATAGCACGGGCCATCTATCTACAACAACATAGACATGCAAAAAACTATCAGTGTAACATCCCAAATTTCCAATTTGGAATGTTATGCATTATATCATCAGTGCACATCATATTTTACTGCATTTTGGTTTGATCCTAGAAATTCTACGCAACTCAAGGACCCATGGAGAGAGTTAGGGATTTCGTTATTTTCATATTTGAGTTTTCTCAAATTTTGAAAAGTGGATCGTTTGATTTTAATTATTTTCTCTTCGGATATTTCTTTTGTGAAAATAAAAAGAGAGGGGATAAAATGACTTCCCCAAAATAAATAAATATTGGAGATTTAATATTAAAATCAAATAAAAATTTATTCGGAGTTTTTATCGCTATTTTATTTGAATTAGGAAAAATATGCGTTTTTCAAAATTGCATTAGAGGCCCAAATAAATGTTCACCGTGTCCGGTAGATTTTTAGAGGACAGGGAAAATTTATTTCAGGATTTTTGGAGTCCGTTTAGTATTTCTTTTATTCATTTTTCTAAGCGGAATTATTTAAAGAAAAGGGGAACCGACCTCCGGGCCGTATCCGGCCCGGACTCCTCCCCAAGCTCCCCTTATAAGCGCAGCCCCCTGCCCCCGCAGCCCACCGCCGTCACCCAGCCCACCCGTGCCCAAACCCTAGCGTGCCGCCAGCCGCCGCCGCCGCCTCCCGCCCGCCGGATCTCGTCTCCGTTGACCGCCATTGACTGGTCGGTTTTCTTTTGTTAAATCCCGGTTTTTTTATTTTTCCGGTTTAACTTGTTAGATCGATTTTTCTGTCGGTTTATTTATTTTGCGGACCTTCATCCGTTCGTTCATTTAGACGAACGCCGTTCACCCGTTAGTCACAGACAGCGAACGTTCGTTCGTTAGCCTATTTGTAAGTTTTTCTTTTTCTTGGGTTTTTCGCGATTATTTTCGATCGCGCTTTCTGATCTGATTTTCGTTTTAGTTTATCTTTTTGCTTGTTTATCGGAATCAGACGATTCAGGTGCCTGGATCTTCGTCTCGAAGCCCTCTTTCTATTTAACCAACTTAAACAAGATTTTTCTACTATAAAATTTGACTTCAGTCTAGATTAGTAAACGGATCTTGTTTCTTTCGCAGTTTGAATTTCATTGTTTCGTTTGGTTTGACTCTTTTTGCAAACCGGAGTTCTTAAGTTGAACTTTCTGGTTAGATCTTCTTATTTGAGTTTTACCCGTGCTTCTAGTTGAGTGCTTATTGTATGCTTGTTTGTTTGCGATAGAGTACTCGGAGTGCGAAGCATGCTACTACGAGTCTCTAGGTTTTGCGGATCATCAGCAAGGCAAGTAACACTTTGATCATACCTCCTTACTACCCAGTTTTATTGCATTAGATCAATCCTTAAACACTTGCATGATTAGGATCTGATTAAATTGTTGGTTTTGGGAAGTAGTTGAGGTAGTACCTATGCACCTGTTTATTTTCAAACCTTGGGAGTTACTTCTACATTGCTTATATTGCTATGCTATGCTCCTAGACGTGGATTGGGTTTGAGAGTATTCATGACAGATGTGAGTTTGTTAACTAATGGTTCAACTTAAGGTGGCAACTTAAATACACATCTGGGTGGATTGCTTGTGGATACCTGGAGTACCCAGTGTTGTCCTAGGATATCCCGGAGGACCCGTGTGATCATCCTACAGCCCGCCACCCAGGATCAAAGGGATCATAAGATTATTCATGCTAGAAACTTCCGTGTGCAGCCACAAGCTATTGTGGGCTCTAGCATAGTTGAGTAAGTTGCGTGAAGCTCTTGAAGTGGTAGACTAGCAGATGTACTGGGTTGTAGGTGGTATAGTCTACCCAGAGTAGAGAGTTAATGCTTCAGGAAGACTGTGTCTCGAATCTCCGACCATGGATGTATTCGAGTCTTGTGGGGAAAAGTGCGCAAACCTCTGCAGAGTGTATAAACTAATCATGGTTAGTCGTGTCCCCGGTTATGGACATCTTGAGTATCTGGTTTTTGGATTATCATGATTGATCTCATCACTCTTAATTTAAATTGATTGGGTTTAATGATGACGTTTAATTGGGATTGAGTTGGAGGAACTTTCTCAATGTTTAACAACTACCATGATTGTTAAATAAATTCATTCCTTTGTTGTAGGGAAAAATTGGCTTTTCGCAAAAACATATTAACCTTACAGCCTCCACTAGCCATTTATGCATGTAGTGATAGCAATTATTCTGTTCATATTTCTCTTGTGTTACATTGCCAGCATATTCCATGTGCTGACCCGTTTCGGGCTGGAACGTTCATGTTGCAGACTTTTCAGGCGACGAGTAAGGATCCATAGGTCGTTGTCTTTCACTCAGTGATGCCGTTGGAGTTGATGGACTCACTTTATCTTCCAAGCCTTCCGCTGTTATCGATTTAGATGGCCTTAAGCCATATTTATTGTTTTATGTTCTCTTTTGAGACATTCGATATAATAAGTGTGTGATTGCTACTCTATTATAAATCCTCAAGTACTGTGCGTGTTAGCATTACCGATCCAGGGATGACACTGATGCACAGAGATCGGACCTTTTGAGGTCTGGTCGCTACAAGATGGTATCAGAGCACACGCTGACTGTAGGACACGACCACTAAGCTAAAACCCTAGATCACTACTCTCTTCTCATTTCTAACCCCTCTCCATTTTCTACTCTTTAGGATGGCGAACGCGAGGAACAAGTTTGCACAACCGGATGAAGACACACCCTTTGGACGACACTTGAAGGAAGTCACTAGGTACGTGAACATCGGAATACCAAGCTTCACCGAGACCTACAACGCCACTTTACCAGAAGAGGAGCGCTGGATGATCTAAGTTCAAGTTCCAGGAAGGACATCCATGCCAGTCACTGAGTCCATAGAGTTTTCCTTTGATGCACTCACCTGGAGTCTAGGCAAGAGCATGGCAGCCCACATCACCATCGGACGCATTGGAGAAGTTTACCACAAGGATCTCAAGGATACTATTTACCAGATTTGTGGGTGCCGAGATGAACAATGGGAGATGATCAGCACCATGAAGGATAGATCTATTGCCGCTTTCATCCAGGAGTTAAACCAGCACATTCGTCGCCAGGAAAATTAGATGTGCGCAGGCATGATAGATCTGAAGAAGGCAATGACAAGGATCACGGAGCTGGAGGAAGAACTCAAGGCTACTCGCGAAGATTATGAGGAGGAAATTGTCGTACTAGTGGAGAAGAATGATGACCTGACAAGAAAGCTGGGAGTATACATGGGAGACCCCGCGCGAGGAGGAGAAGATGACGATTCCACTTGCCCGGAGAACTACATCATCATCGACGACACCGTCTCGAACCCCGACGATAGCGATGATGACTTTGTTAATGAAGCTGGAGCAGATATTATGGAGTCCTCTACCGATCAATTTTTCTAGTCGACCACCATAAATAGTAGTAGTATTCCCCCATGTATATAGTATAGTCCAAGCACTTTTGTAACGATAGTCAGATCGATTGTATGCCCTTATTTGAATTGATTAAAGTGATATGATTGTGTTTGTCTCATGTGCATATGGGTAGTGTTTTCCCCCCTAGACCCCATTCTACTCTGTTTTATCATCTTTTCTAAACCCATCAGATGCCTCCGAGACGCGACAATGAATTTGCATTCCCATCGGAGCTCACCCAGTTGATCCAGCAGCAGAATGCTTTGATGCAGATTCTAGTCCAGAATCAGAATCAGGGGAACAACAACAATAACAACAACCCACCACCACCACCTGTTGGTGACTTAGCCCATTTTCTAAGGCTGAATCCGCCGGTGTTCTCTAGTAGCACCGAGCTGATAGTTACAGATGATTGGCTCCGCAAGATTGGAAGGGAGTTGACCACTGCAGGATGCATAGATGCTGAAAGAGTACTGATAACCCACAAGTATAGGAGATCGCAACAATTTTCGAGGGTAGAGTATTCAACCCAAATTTATTGATTCGACACAAGGGGAGCCAAAGAATATTCTCAAGTATTAGCAGCTGAGTTGTCAATTCAACCACACCTGGAAACTTAATATCTGTAGCAAAGTATTTAGTAGCAAAGTAATATGATAGTAGTGGTAACGGTAGCAAAAGGTAACAATAGCAAAAGTAGTGTTTTTGGTATTTTGTAGTGATGATAGCAATATCAACGGAAAAGTAAATAAGCGAAGAACAATATATGGAAAGCTCGTAGG
Source organism: Triticum urartu (assembly GCF_003073215.2). Classification (NCBI taxonomy): domain Eukaryota; kingdom Viridiplantae; phylum Streptophyta; class Magnoliopsida; order Poales; family Poaceae; genus Triticum; species Triticum urartu. The sequence goes on along the minus strand of NC_053028.1, from coordinate 526,806,402 downwards.
CAATGGATCAGTGATGGAGAATTATGCCGGATGCGGTTCATCATGTAACAGTCATAACCTAGGGTGGCACAAGACTAGCTCCAATTCATCAATGTAATGTAGGCATGTATTCCGAATATAGTCATACATGCTTATGGAAAAGAACTTGCATGACATCTTTTGTCCTACCCTCCCGTGGCAGCGGGGTCCTAATGGAAACTAAGGGATATTAAGGCTTCCTTTTAATAGAGTACCGAACCAAAGCATTAACACATAGTGAATACATGAACTCCTCAAACTACGGTCATCATCGTAAGCATCCCGATTATTGTCACTTCGGGGTTAACGGATCATAACACATAATAGGTGACTATAGACTTGCAAGATAGGATCAAGAACTCTCATATATTGATGAAAACATAATAGGTTCAGATCTGAAATCATGGCACTCAGGCCCTAGTGACAAGCATTAAGCATGGCGAAGTCATAGCAACATCAATCTCAGAACATAGTGGATACTAGGGATCAAACCCTAACAAAACTAACTCGATTACATGATAGATCTCATCCAACCCATCACCGCTCAGCAAGCCTATGATGGAATTACTCACGCACGGCGGTGAGCATCATGAAATTGGTGATGGAGGATGGTTGATGATGACGATGGCGACGGATTCCCCTCTCCGGAGCCCCGAACGGACTCCAGATCAGCCCTCCCGAGAGGTTTTAGGGCTTGGGGGCGGCTCCGTATCGTAAAACGTGATGAATCCTTCTCTCTTATTTTTTCTCCCCAAAACCAAATATATCGAGTTGGAGTTGAGGTCGAAGGAGCTCCATGGGGCCCACAAGGTAGGGGGGCGTGCCCTATGGGGGCAGGCGCGCCCCCCACCCTCGTGGACAGGTGGTGGGGCCCCCGCTCTTCATCTTTTGCAAGAAATTTTTATTATTTCCGAATAGATGTTCCGTGAAGTTTCAGGTCATTCCGAGAACTTTTGTTTCTGCACATAAATAACACCATAGCAATTCTGCTAAAAACAATGCCAGTCCGGGTTAGTTCCATTCAAATCATGCAAGTTAGAGTCCAAAACAAGGGCAAATTTTTTTGGAAAAGTAGATACGACGGAGACGTATCAACTCCCCCAAGCTTAAACCTTTGCATGTCCTCAAGCAATTCAGTTGATAAACTAAAAAGTGATAAAGAAAAACTTCTACAAACTCTATTTGCTCTTGTTGTTGTAAGTATGCAGAGCCAACATTCAAGTTTTCAGCAAAGATTATGACTAACCACATTCACAATAACACTTAGGTCTCAAGTTTACTCATATCAATGGCATAATCAACTAGCGAGCAATAATAATAAATCTCAGATGACAACACTTTCTCAAAACAATCATAATATGATATAACAAGATGGTATCTCGCTAGCCCTTTCTGAGACCGCAAAACATAAATGCAGAGCACCTTTAAAGATCAAGGACTGACTAGACATTGTAATTCATGGTAAAAGAGATCCAGTCAAGTCATACCCAATGTAAACTAACAGTAATGAATGCAAATGACAGCGGTGCTCTCCAACTGGTGCTTTTTAATAAGAAGATGATGACTCAGCATGAAAGTAAATAGATAGGCCCTTCGCAGAGGGAAGTAGGTATTTGTAGAGGTGCTAGAGCTCGGTTTTGAAATAGAGATGAATAATATTTTGAGCGGTATACTTTCATTGTCAACATAACAACCAAGAGATGGCGATATCTTCCATGCTACACACATTATAGGCGGTTCCCAAACAGAATGGTAACGTTTACACTCCCTCTCCACAAACAAGCATCAATCCATGGCTTGCTCGAAACAACGAGTGCCTCTAACTAACAAGAGTCCCAGGGGGAGTTTTGTTTGCAATTATTTTGATTTGATTTGCATAAAGCATGGGACTGGGCATCCCGGTGACCAGCCACTTTCTCGTGAGTGAGGAGCAGAGTCCACTCCTCCTAAGAATAACCCGCCTAACATGGAAGATACGGACAGCCCTAGTTGATACATGAGCTATTCAAGCATACAAAACATGATATTTATTTAAAGGTTTAGAGTTTGGCACATACAAATTTACTTGGAACGGTAGGTAGATACCGTATATAGGTAGGTATGGTGGACTCATGTGGCATAGCTTTGGGGTTTATGGAGTTGGATGCACAAGCAGTATTCCCGCTTAGTACAGGTGAAGGCTAGCAAAAGACTGGGAAGCGACCAGCTGGAGAGTGACAACAGTAATGAACATGCATTAAAATTAATCAACACCGAATGCAAGCATGAGTAGGATATAATCCACCATGAACATAAATATCATGAAGGCTATGTTGATTTTGTTTCAACTACATGTGTGAACATGCACCAAGTCAAGTCACTTAAATCATTCAGAGGAGGATACCCCCCTATCATACCACATCACAACCATTTTAATAGCATGTTGGCATGCAAGGTAAATCATTATAAGCTCCTAGCTAATCAAGCATGGCACAAGAAACTATGATCTCTAGTTGTCATTGCAAACATGTTTATTCATAATAGGCTGAATCAGGAACGATGAACTAATCATATTTACAAAAACAAAAGAGGTCGAGTTCATACCAGCTTTTCTCATCCCAGTCAGTACATCATATATCTTCATAATTGCCTTTCACTTGCACGACCGAATGATGTGAGTAATAATAATTGTGCGCGTGCATTGGACTAAGCTGGAATCTGCAAGCATTCAATAAACAGGAGAAGACAAGGCAATATTGGCTCTTTTGTCAGATCAACAATTATGCATATAAGAGCCACTTCAACAATTTAATCATGGTCTTCTCCTATCGACCCCCAATAAAAGAAAAGAAATAAAACTATTTACACGGGAAAGCTCCCAACAAGCAAAAGAAGAACAAGAAATCTTTTTGGGTTTTCTTTTTAATCACTACTACAAGCATGGAAAGTAAACTAATTAAAAGCTACAACTAATTTTTTTGGTTTTTCTTAAGGTTTATTAAACACACAAGAAGAAAGCATAAAAAGGAAAATGAACTAGCATGGATGATACAATGAAAAAGTATGAGCACTGACATCTAGCAATGAGTGTGTGAACATAAATGTAATGTTGGTGGGAAATACGTACTCCCCCAAGCTTAGGCTTTTGGCCTAAGTTGGTCTATGGCCACAGCTGGCTTGGCAGATATCCATAATAATAGTTGGGGTCGTACTGAGATGAAGACTCTGATTGCCACTGGTTGGCAATCATCTCCGGATCCCAATGGTAATTAGACTGTCGTGGAGGATCAATTTGTGGTTCCGACTCTGGCTCTGTGGCTGATGTAGGGTTCTGGTAGGCGTGAATAGCCTCTAACGGAACAAGGTACTGGCCTGAAGATAAATCAAACAAGGAAGGAGCAGGCAGGGTAATAGTCTCAAGGTGATGTTTATCAAAGAACAATTTGTATTTAAGCTCTCCTTCCCTATTCTTAACAATAAAATCGTGTGCCACCATACTCTTATAATCTAAATAAACACGGGGCAGCAATTTTTCTTCCTTCTCATAATGCCTAATAGGTATGTTAAAATGTGCAGCTAGGCGTGAAGCATAGATGCCTCCAAAGACGGGGCCCTTTGTATGGTTCAGACTTAACCGTTTAGCAATAATACCGCCCATATTAACAGAGTTATCACTGAATAACCCATGGAACAAAATAATAATATCAGGAACACTGAGGTTTACATAGTTTTCGCGACCAATTAAGCAACGACTAGCAAATATTGCAAAGTAGCGTAAAACAGAAAAATGTATGCTAGTGATTCGTGCATCGAAAACTTTCCTCGTTTCCCCTACGGTGATGGTATCAATAAACCCATCCACATCGTCACGATGTGGTTCCTCTACGCTGCCCTCGAAAGGGATCAAACAAACCCGACAAAAATCATAAAGTGACATCTTCTTAACCACATCATATAAATGAAACTCTACTGAAGGAGGTGATTCCCTAGGATAATAGTAGAAGTTTTGCACAAATGTATTGGTGAGTAAGAGATACTGTCCGTGTTGGTCGTGGAGGAAGTCGGTAAGGCCTACATTCTTAGCCAATTCATAAAAATCCTCATAAATCCCGGTGGCTCAAATCATCGGAGGGCCATTCACATGGCCTAACCTCCACGGTGCGAGGCAAATTATATTTGGGCTTCATTGCTTCTTCATTTTGCTTTTCCTTCGAGCTTCGGCTCGATGAGACCCTCAAAAATCTCTTCATTATTTTCTGAAAAATTCTGAATTTTTTAGTAACTTCAAAATAAAAGTAAACCAAACTCAACAAAATTGATAGCCACTACTCCTACAAGTACCTAGATCCTATATCATGCATCAAAACTACTTTTGACCATATAAATTTGACATGCAAGCTCAAGAACAGGGTCACCTAAGTAGCAAAAAAATGCAATGAATAAAGCACTAGAACAAAAACTAATTGGACCAATGGAGGAGTCACATACCAACGAACAATCTCCCCAAGCAGTTTTGTGAGAGGTGCTTTGAGCAAGGAGATCGAAAATCGCAGCAAAATGAGCTAGAACTCATGCTTGAGCTGGATATTCATGTTTGTGGGAGGAAGAAGAAGTGTGTGGGTGCAGGAATAAGTGGAGGGGGGCCACCATGGGCCCACGAGGCAGGGGGCGCCCAGGGGGTAGGGCGTGCCCCTGACCCTCGTGGCCATGTGCCAACTCCTCCTATTGTGTTCTCAGTGCCAAATATTCTCAAATATTTCAGAAAAAAATCATATTTAAATTTCAGGGCATTTGGAGAACTTTTATTTTCAGGGTATTTTTATATTGCACGGATAATTTAGATAACAGACAGAAAAATACTATTTTTATTTTATTTAAAATAAATAACAGAAAGTAAAAGGAGGGTACAGAAGGTTGTGCCTTCTAGTTTCATACATCTCATGCTCATCAAAAAGAATCCACTAACAAGGTTGATCAAGTCTTGTTAACGAACTCATTCCGAATAACATGGAACTAGAGAAATTTCGAATAATACTATGTTACCTCAACGGGGATATGCACATCCCCAATAATAAGAATATCATATTTCTTCTTCATAGTAGGAAGAGGAAATTCAAAACCTCCAAATATAATCGATGGAATTTTGCCAATAGAGTTGATACTATGAACTTGAGGTTGTTTCCTCGGAAAGTGTATCGTATGCTCATTACCATTAACATGAAAAGTGACATTGCCTTTAGTGCAATCAATAACAGCCCCTGCAGTGTTAAAAAAAGGTCTTCCAAGAATAATAGACATACTATCGTCCTCGGGAATATCAAGAATAACAAAGTCTGTTAAAATTGTAACGTTTGCAACCACAACTAGCACATCCTCACAAATACCGACAAGTATAGCAGTTGATTTATCAGCCATTTGCAAAGATATTTCAGTAGGTGTCAACTTATTCAAATTAAGTCTACGATATAAAGATAGAGGCATAACACTAACACCAGATCCAAGATCACATAAAGCAGTTTTAACATAGTTTCTTTTAATAGAGCATGGTATAGTGGGTACTCCTGGATCTCCAAGTTTCTTTGGTATTCCACCCTGAAAAGTATAATTAGCAAGCATGGTGGAAATTTCAGCTTCCGGTATCTTTCTTTTATTAGTAACAATTTCTTTCATGTACTTAGCATAAGGATTCATTTTGGGCATATCAGTTAATTGCATACGCAAAAAGATAGGTCTAATCATTTCAGCAAAGCGCTCAAAATCCTCATCATCCTTTTTCTTGGATGGTTTGGAAGGAAAAGGCATGGGTTTCTGAACCCATGGTTCTCTTTCTTTACCATGTTTCCTAGCAACAAAGTCTTTCTTATCATAACGTTGATTCTTTAATTGTGGGTTATCAAGATCAACAGCAGGTTCAATTTCTATATCATTATCATTGCTAGGTTGAGCATCATCATGAACATTATCAATAACATTATCACTAGTTTTAGGTTCATTACCAGATTGTGTTTCAGCATCAGAAATAGAAATATCATTTGGATTCTCAGGTGTTTCAGTAATAGGTTCACTAGAAGCATGCAAAGTCCTATCATTTTTCTTTTTCTTCCTTTTAGAAGGACTAGGTGCATCTATATTATTCCTCTGAGAATCTTGCTCAATTCTCTTAGGGTGGCCTTCAGGATACAAAGGTTCCTGAGTCATTCTACCAGTTCTAGTAGCCACTCTAACAGCATAATCATTATTCTTACTATTCAATTCATTGAGCAAATCATTTTGAGCTTTAAGTACTTGTTCTACTTGAGTGGTAACCATAGAAGCATGTTTACTAATAAGTTTAAGTTCACCTTTAACATTAGCCATATAATCACCCAAGTGTTCAAGCATATTGGAATTGTATTTCAATTGTCTACCAAAGTAAGCATTAAAATCTTCTTGCTTAACCATAAATTTATCAAACTCATCTAAGCATGGGCTAGCAAATTTAGTAAATGGGATTTCAGTTTTATCATATCTATAGAGAGAATTTACCTTTACTACCTGTGTCGGGTTATCAAGACCATGAGTTTCTTCAATAGGTGAAGGATTAAGATCATATGTTTCTTCAACAGGCGGTAAATTAAGACCGTGTATTTCTTCAATAGGAGGTAAATTCTTAACATCTTCAGCTTTAATACCTTTTTCTTTCATGGATTTCTTTGCCTCTTGCATATCTTCAGGACTGAGAAATAGAACACCTCTTTTCTTCGGAGTTGATTTAGGAATAGGCTCAGGAGTTGGTTCAGGAAGTGTCCAATTATTTTCATTTGTCAACATATTATTCAATAGAATTTCAGCTTCATCCGGCGTTCTTTCCCTGAAAACAGAACCGGCACAACTATCCAGGTAATCTCTCGAAGCATCGGTTAGTCCATTATAAAAGATATCAAGCATTTCATTTTTCTTAAGAGGATGATCAGGCAAAGCATTAAGTAATTGGAGAAGCCTCCCCCAAGCTTGTGGGAGACTCTCTTCTTCAATTTGCACAAAATTATATATATATATATATATATATATATATATCCCTTAAAGCAGCTTGTTTCTTATGAGCAGGGAAATATTTAGCAGAGAAGTAATAAATCATATCCTGGGGACTACGCACACAACCAGGATCAAGAGAATTAAACCATATCTTAGCATCACCCTTTAATGAGAACGGAAATATTTTAAGGATATAAAAGCAGCGAGTTCTCTCATCATTAGTGAACAGGGTGGCAATATCATTTAATTTAGTAAGATGTGCCACAACAATTTCAGATTCGTAGCCATGAAAAGGATCAGATTCAACCAAAGTAATTATATCAGGATCAACAGAGAATTCATAATCCTTATCAGTAACAAAGATAGGTGAAGTAGCAAAAGCAGGGTCAGGTTTCATCCTAGCATTTAGAGATTACTTATTCCATTTAGCTAATAACCTCTTAAGTTCATAACTATCTTTTCAAGCTAAAATAGCTAAAGAAGCTTCTTTATCAAAAACATAACCCTTAGGAATAACGGGCAAGTCTTCATCATCACTTTCATCAGTATTATCAGATTCAATATTTTCATTCTCTCTAACCCTAGCAAGTTGTTCATCAAGAAATTCACCAAGTGGCACAGTAGTATCAAGCATAGAAGTAGTTTCATCATAAGTATCATGCATAACAGAAGTGGCATCATCAATAACATGTGACATATCAGAACGAATAGCAGAAGCAGGTTTAGGTGTCACAAGTTTACTCAAAACAGAAGGTGAATCAAGTGCAGAGCTAGATGGCAGTTCCTTACCTCCCCTCGTAGTTGAGGGATAAATCTTGGTTTTTGGATCTCTCAAGTTCTTCATAACTAGTGGGGTGACCCGCGCATTTGCACGGCTAGATTTTTATGTGTTGTTATATTTTATTAGGTTTTTTTAGATATATATGGTACATCCATATTTTTTAGATATAAACATTGTGAGATCTTATTTTGCACGACTCGGTATGCTCCTTTGCTTGTCACGTAGAACATAGGTTTCATAATAATATTTCATATTTTTCACTTGGTTTCTTATCCAATGGTCTATTAGCATCAATAATTTTTGTCTGAATTTTAGACAACAATGTAAGCATTTCAAGTATCGTGTGAATAGTATTCCGGTGTAAGCATTGATTGTGTGTATCTAAAAGTAGATTTTCTTATAGGTTGTATAGAAGTCTTGTTCTCTTAGTGGTGCAATGTCATGTCTCTAGTTACTTCCTTGTATTTCACTTTTTCACCTTACTCCAATTACCTCACTTTATCCCTGCATGGCAACATAATCCGGTTTTTATTCACCAGTCAGTGCTGAAACACTCAGTCCTTATAATGAATAGTTTGTTCACCAACTCATGCTCTTGTATGGGCTAGCATTCCATGTGTCTATGTTTCTCAAAAAGAATAGTTCTACTTTTATTGTCATTTTTAGCGTAAGTACCCCAGGTAGGGGATACTTTTTAACATAACATGTTTAGGCTATATTTTCCTACCATTACTTGTGTACGGCCATGGTTCAATCATCAAGTACAAAAATTGATATAATCATAAGCAGTATTTATAGCCTCAAAAGATCACAAAATATGGAACATACTTACATACATATGACCGGAATTGCAAATATATTTATTTCCTAAGCTCATTATAACTTTTTGATTTCTTGATATAGAAATGAATGAAAACTTTGGATCTTACAATCCAATTAATACGAAAGGATATCATGAATGTATCTGGTTAAAACAAATTTCATAGAGATGTTCTGACATGGGTAAAATTGATATGAAGGCAGCTATGCCCACCTTGGAATTATGGACCAGCCTATCTGATTTGATATGGGCCAGGAAAATAAAATAAACTAAAACAAAAGCCCAATAGCTATTCCTGACCCTCTGCCCAGGCTAAGAAAAAAAATTCACGCAGCCAGGATTGCCCCTCGCCGTCGAGAGACACATCCAGAGTTTCAGACCCAGTCATGGACGCATCGAGCCAGCCGCTCGCTTCCTTTCGCGACCTCCCGATTTCACCGTCTCGCTCGCTCGTCTCTCGCCGTCCACGCCTATGTAGCCGATCGTTTGGGGCTCGGCGGTGGCCGCGCCACCTCAACTGTGCAGTCGTGACCCTGCAAGCCGGCGTCGCCGCCCCACCCGCACATCGGCGCTCGGCCAAGAGGCAGCAGCTAGCCAACAACCATCTATGTTGATTTGAGGTACCTATTCAGCTCGTCCACTACCCATTTGTCGATTACCAAGTTTTGATTCTAGGGTTTGCTCTTCCCTGTACTACCCACCGTTCAGTACATAATTTGCGTTGAATTATGTTATTATGAATTTATAATTGATATGAAGTAAATTAGTTAGAACGTCTCTAAGTCTTCTATGCAAAACTGAGACTTAATTGACAATTTTAGTATGTTTGTAAGACCATATCGATCTATTTCAATGGTATTGGCACACAGTTAGAACCTTCACAATGTCATATTTGTTGTCAACTTTTTTTAGGAGGAACACCCAATTTTCTAATCCTAGATCGGCCACTGATCATAAGCTGAACCTTTACATTCTGGAATTTGAAAGGCCGATATGCTTAAAATAGTTAACTTAATGAGATAAAGATGTTATATGAATATCTGAAAGAATTGCTTCATTTGTTTCATCCTGTTGAAAAGTAGAGTGGCAATACAATTGATCACCAACGGGTGCACAAATAAGGAGTACAGTTTGAGGCGTTAAAAATACAATGCAAATCAAAACTATAAGAAAGAGTGAAGCACATACATATGTCAGCCACTAAAAGAAAAATGTGGCGAAGTGAGAGTCATTACTTCCAATAAAATTTGGAAGACCCGGGCAAAGATCAGCTTATATGGAATTAAAAGAAAACCGAAGTAGTTGCACTCATGAATTAGTGATGCGGAACTGCATATCAGAACGGAAGTTACTGACAAAAAAAATTAGCTCACCTTAAATATAGGTGAAGCTTGGCACTGCAGTAGATAAAATTTTGTAGATTAATAAGTGAAACAAAAGATTGCAAGAACGACTGCAGAAATAAGCCATTATGTCCATAACATGTAGGTAAGGTGCGAATAATATGGCAGGCTACAAACCATCTGAAAAACCCTATGGACACTGTATTTCTACCCTACCCATAAAACCAATTTATTTATGTTAGAACCCACATATATCGGAGAGTGGCGTTTTGGCTCCTAGGTGTAGATACACCTATTATGAAATATGTATAAAAACACATTTCAAAATGTAAAATACTTTTGAGAAAAAATCCCGCGCGTACATCCGGACATCCTATGTTCGCACACCAAAATTCGGTGAAAAGGGACATTTTTTGTGGCATGTATAAAAACATAAAATAATGCCTCGTGAATAGCTGTAATCAAGCATCGAAAATTTTCTTTTTTACACAAACCATGAAAAATGTCTTTTTTCATCGAAACTTGGTGCACACACATATAATGTCCGGATTTACATGCGGGTTTTTTTCTCGAATTTTTTTAACTTCTTAAATGTGTATTAAGGCAATGAGTGCATATACACCTATGAGCCAAAGTGAATTTCACATATATCGATACATTTCTCTGTGCGGTTGGAAGAGAAACTCAGGTGCACCAAGAGAAATAGGAAATTGGTCGCACCTAGGATCCTAATTAATGATACAATGAATACAATCAAGTCAAAATAATATAATTGTGTTGGATAAATGTAGGTTAAGCATCCACTGCTAGTGGAGTTACAAATAAGTAGTTAAGCACCCGAACAAAAAGGCATCAATATCTCTGTTTAATACAACAGTATTGTGCAGTAGTTTATACATACCAGAGCCATTTTTGTTGAGAGAGTGATGCATAATACATCATCACTTAAGCCTCATATTTGTCAGTTCGGTACGACAACTTCCTTGCAATTTAAATCTCATAGTAGACATGTATGATTTACCTCATGTGCACATTTGATTGCATTTCAAATTATATTCTACACATATGCTCTTATCGGTAGAAAAATGTGGAATGATGATTTACCAACCATAGAAAGAAACATATTGCTACATAGTATATATCGGAAAGAGGCAAAGAATCACAATAGGGTAAATGCCAGTGTAAGGCGAACATGTAACATGAACATGGTCACTAAGAACAATGTTGCAGTTTTTAAGCATACTGAACTGATAAAGGGGATGCGAGTCGAAGCTTCATACATTTCTGTACATACCTTGAATCATTTTCAATACTTCTGAATTTGTGTCTAACTTGAAAAGACGATGCATGCTATCTTAAGCACCAACCACTGGCGAAATTAAAAGTAAGCACCTAAAAAATGCCTCATACAACAATATCATGTAGTAGTTTCTATATACCCGAGCCATTTTGGCTTAGCCAATGATCTATGGTACCCATCACTTAAGCTCAGACTTATCAATACAGTACTAAAAGTTCACTTCAATGTAAATCCTAGAGAATACACATATGTCTTTCTACCTCATGTACGTGTATCCATTTCAGATTCTATTATTCACCAGTGCCCTTGTTGGTAGGAAATAACATAATGACGATTTACCAACCATAGAAAATAAAACCATTGCTACACACGGCTCCATATATACCATAAAAGGTAATGAACCATGTAGGACAAATGACAAAGCCAAGCTCACATGATATTTGAACATGGTCACTCAATACGTTTGTAAGATATAACGAAAACATACTGAACCGGAAAAAAAGATTTCAGTCGGAGCTGCATACATTTCCTTGACACCTTGATTCAACTCTTTCTAATTTGAGGCTACGACGTAAACATGATGCATGCTTCAATATTATCCATACATGTAAATATAAGAAAACTATGATATTCTTGCCGCACAATTTATTTTCTGCTATACCAAGACATTCCTTGGCGCATCTGGGCATCTGGAAAGCAATCTAGAGATTGTAAAACCGTGCACCTTAAACATATGTATTAAGTATAGAGTGAATATTTTCTGGAGGACCATGGATGTCTAGAGGACAGGACTAAAACTGTATTCATTATGGTAGTGTAAGAAAATTGTATTACAAAAATCCAATGTGCATTGACATCTTAAAACATTGGTCAACTGGAAGATTTACAGAACCTTCTGAAATCATTGATCATGTGCTTGTTGCCATTATCTATAGCTATTAAAAACTCTTCACGGTCCTACATGCTATATAATTGGCAAATAAAAAAGTTTCTGATTTAGAAACTTATACCACAGTTCTTTGAGTTACTCATGTACTTGTTACCATAGTCATGTACATGTAGAAATTATTAGCTCAAATCAGCATCATTTTAATAGAAACAAAACAAATCTTAGTATAGTGTACAACTGTTCAGAAAAATTAAATGGAACAATTATTAGAAAAAGTGCATGTCATATAAGTTGGTCAATCAGAAAGTTGTTGAATTGGAAACATACCACAGTTTGCTCATAATTGTTGAGTTCCTCCTTCCTCTATTAAAAATATTGTTGAGTTCCTCCTGTAAGTGCTACAATGGTCGTGTATTATTAGCTCAAATCAACATCAACTTATTTGAAGCAGAATGACACATTTTTGCTATGATGAATATGTAAATAAATTCTGTAAAATTCCATAAATATTTTTTCTTTCATACACAGTGACGCATTTTTGTTGTAAAGATCATGTAAATAATTTTTTGTATCTTTGCAAATAAGATAACCTTGATGTATAAATCCGATCGGAATAGAGGTAGCTATGAAAGGTCATGCATCACATCATTAGTCTAAGGCTCTAATCACTTCCATGGAAAATCTAAAAACTCAACTACGCATATCTGTTTGTTCCAGAAGCCATGAAATTGAGGTACGCAGAAGATGAACAAACCCGAGAACTGATGATCCAACAATGACTCGGAGTTCGAGCATCACATAGCCGTCAGCTGTGGTTTCTTGTAGGCGGATGTGTCTCAGACCTAAGTTGTTGCCGCTGGACATACATGCATCCTTGCTTGGAGGCAGTAGTGCTGGGAGATATGCATGTGCAAGGCGAAGAAGTGGACGAAGGCCGAAGAAGCAATATGTGCCTCCCTATCGCTGCGTCCTGCTTCTCAATATGTTACCTTAGTTATGGTCGTCTTATCCCTCATGTTGCTGATCTAAACCTGCCCTACTCTTCTCCTAGGCCGATCGAGCGCTGCGCTTCAGCGGGTGCCTCGCCTACGACGGGTAAGGAAGGATCAGAAGTGATGGCTATAGCGCTAGGAAATTGGAAACCCTAGCAATTGACCTTCTCTATAAAACATGTGTGGCAGCCTGGCAGGGGACGTGGAACCTGCTTTAGGGAAGAGAGATGGATCACGCGAGAGAAGAGATCAGCTTTCATCCTTTATCAGACAGACAATTGTTTTTTTTGTCAATTGCCTAGTCCATATTGTCCATGTGTTCGATGCATGCAAACGTGTGGCTCTTGGAGTTTGTAGGTAGACCTGCCATATTACTCTCAGATACGTGTAAGGGCTTTATTTTCCCCCTTTTTCTTTCTAATTCGGACATGCATCAGTTTGTGCGTGATTGTATTGGACTCAAACAATACGTGTCCATGTAGTCCTTCCAATACGTGTTATGGTTCTATGCATCTAACGTGACAACATATAAGTTAAATATTGCTGGTACATATGTTTTTACATGTTACGTAGAAACTTTAAATCTCAACCATTGTTATTCTAATCAAATGGTGTAGAAAAGATCAACATATGTGGACAAACGTGATGGCTTGTTTTACTCTTGTTTTAATTATATCATAGATAGATGATAAGCAGATATAAATCCCAAGTGACTCAAAGAATATAGCTATGCTCCCTGACAACGGCGCCAGAAAATAGTCTTGATAACCCACAAGTATAGGGGATCACAACAGTTTTCGAGGGTAGAGTATTCAACCCAAATTTATTGATTCGACACAAGGGGAGCCAAATAATATTCTCAAGTATTAGTAGCTGAATTGTCAATTCAACCACACCTGGAAACTTAATATCTGCAGCAAAGTATTTAGTAGCAAAGTAATATGATAGTAGTGGTAACAGTAGCAAAAGGTAACAGTAGCAAAAGTAGTGTTTTTGGTATTTTGTAGTGATGGTAGCAATAGCAACGCAAAAGTAAATAAGCGAAGAACAATATATGGAAAGCTCGTAGGCAATGGATCGGTGATGGAGAATTATGCCGGGTGCGGTTCATCATGTAACAGTCATAACCTAGGGTGACACAGAACTAGCTCCAATTCATCAATGTAATGTAGGCATGTATTTCGAATATAGTCATACGTGCTTAAGGAAAAGAACTTGCATGACATCTTTTGTCCTACCCTCCCATGGCAGCGGGGTCCTAGCGGAAACTAAGAGATATTAAGGCCTCCTTTTAATAGAGTATCGGACCAAAGCATTAACACATAGTGAATACATGAACTCCTCAAACTACGGTCATCACCGGGAGTGGTCTCGATTATTGTCACTTCGGGGTTGCCGGTTCATAACACATAGTAGGTGACTATAGACTTGCCAAATAGGATCAAGAACACTCATATATTGATGAAAACATAATAGGTTCAGATCTGTAATCATGACACTCGGGCCCTAGTGACAAGCATTAAGCATAGCAAAGTCATAGCAACATCAATCTCAGAACATAGTGGATACTAGGGATCAAACCCTAACAAAACTAACTCGATTACATGATAGATCTCATCCAACCCATCACCGTCCAGCAAGCCTACGATGGAATTACTCACGCACGGCGGTGAGCATCATGAAATTGGTGATGAAGAATGGTTGATGATGACGATGGCGACGGATTCCCCTCTCCGGAGCCCCGAACGGACTCCAGATCAACCCTCCCGAGAGGTTTTAGGCTTGGCGGCGGCTCCATATTGTAAAACGCGATGAATCCTTCTCTCTCATTTTTTTCTCCCCGAAACCAAATATATAGAGTTGGAGTTGAGGTCGGAGGAGCTCCAGGGGGCCCACGAGGTAGGGGGGCGCGCCCCCCACCCTCGTGGATAGGTGGTGGGCCCCCTGGTCTTCATCTTTTGCAAGGATTTTTTATTATTTCTGAATAGATGTTCTGTGAAGTTTTAGGTCATTCCGAGAACTTTTGTTTTTGCACATAAATAAGACCATAGCAATTCTGCTGAAAACAGCGTCAGCCCGGGTTAGTTCCATTCAAATCATGCAAGTTAGAGTCCAAAACAAGGGCAAAAGTGTTTGGAAAAGTAGATACGACGGAGACGTATCAAGTACATTTTGCCTCACATCAGCTTGATGGACCCGCAGCAGCCTGGTGGGAGAATTACACTATCACCTACCCCATCGACACTGTTACATGGGACCAGTTTCAGCAGGCCTTTCGCACTGCCCATGTATCAGCAGGAGCTATGGCCATGAAGAAGCGTGAGTTTCGCAACTTACGCCAAGGAGGACGCACCGTTGGCCAGTATGTGGATGACTTTAGCAAGCTAGCACGTTATGCCCCAGATGACATTGCTACGGATGCAGCTAAACATGAGAAGTTTCTGGAAGGACTGAATGATGAGCTAAGCATGCAGTTGATGGTAGCAACTTTTAATAACTATCAACAGTTGGTAGATAGAGCTCTCATGATTGAAGGGAAGCAGCAGCAGATTGATAACCATAAGAGGAAGTATGGACACGGGACGTATAATTTTGGAGCTCAGCAGAGACCTCATTTTACCCCAAACTCGGGAAGACCCCTTCAACATAATCATGGAGGTCACAACCACAATGGAGGGATTGCGCACAACCATAGTGGCCCCAGGAATGCAAATGGTAAAGGAGAAGGCAACGGCCAGAACCGTACCAACCCCGCAACGCCCGCCAAGAAGGATCTAAGTCATATTATTTGTTTAAAGTGCGGGAAGAATGGACATTATGCCACAGAATGTTCTGAAGCAAACAATGGAAATGGCAATGGAAGCTCTGGGAAGAAGCCCAACCCTTTCAATAGGAGACAAGTGAACCACGTTAGTGTGAAGGAGATTGAAGCGCAACCCGATGCGGTAATAGGTAAGTTTATGATTAAGTCATTTACTGCAATCGTTCTTTTTGATACTGGTGCATCGCATTCATACATATCAAGGGGATTTGTGGATAAGTTTAAACTGCCAACCCAAACCCTTAGGACACCCATGTTAGTAACCTCGCCAGGAGCAGAGTATATGGCTAGGCTTTGGTGTGACCGGTTACCATTATGGATTGGTAACTACCTGTTTCCCTCAGACCTAATAGTATTGGAGTCACAAGGACTGGATGTGATATTAGGCATGGATTGGTTATCGAAGTATGAAGGGAACATTGACTGCGACAGTAAGTCAATTTTTCTTACCACCTCAGAAGGAAGAAGGATCAAGTATGTATCCCGGCATGTGCCGAACCGGACTCAAGTAAATTCCTTATCAGGAGTTGTACAGGAGGAAGTACCAGTGGTGAAGGATTTCCCGGATGTATTTCCAGAAGAGTTGCCAGGCATGCCACCGGATAGAGACATTGAGTTTTTGATTGAGCTTTTGCCAGGCACAGGGCCAATATCTAAGAGACCGTACAGGATGCCCACAAAGGATTTAGAGGAAATTAAGAAGCAGATTAAGGAGTTACTGGATAAAGGATATATTCGCACAAGCTCGTCACCTTGGGGATCACCAGTACTTCTAGTGGAGAAGAAGGATGGATCACTGAGGATGGTCGTTGACTATCGTGGATTGAATGAGGTGACGATCAAGAACAAGTACCCACTATCGATGATCAATGATTTGTTTGACCAGCTGCAAGGAGCTAAGGTGTTTTCCAAGATCGATCTGCGATCAGGGTACCACCAACTGAGGATTCGAGAGCAAGATATACCTAAGACAGCTTTTACCACAAGGTACGGGCTATATGAGTATACCATTATGTCATTTGGTCTGACTAATGCACCTTCCTATTTCATGAACATGATGAACAAGGTGTTTATGGAGTTTTTGGATAAGTTCGTCGTGGTGTTCATTGATGATATTTTGGTTCATTCGAAGAATGAAGAGGAGCATAAGGAGCATTTGAGTTTGGTACTTGGAAAGCTTAGAGAACGCCAGCTATATGCCAAGTTCAGCAAGTGTGAGTTTTGGTTGAAGGAAGTTGGATTCCTTGGACATGTTATATCCGTAGAAGGAATAGCAGTAGACCCTACCAAGGTTGTCACTGTGACAAATTGGGATGCACCCACGTCAGTTGGAGAGATCCGGAGTTTTCTTGGACTCGCAGGATACTACCGGAGGTTCATCGAGAATTTCACGAAGATTGCGAAGCCCATGACGGAGTTGTTGAAGAAGGACACCAAGTTCAAATGGGCTGAGGAATGTGAGGCCACTTTCTAGGAGTTGAAGAAACGCTTGGTTACAGCTCCAGTGTTGATTCTTCCAGATCAACGCAAGGATTACCAGGTGTACTGTGACGCTTCTCGTCGAGGACTTGGAGCAGTGCTTATGCAGGAAGGAAGAGTTGTTTCATATGCCTCACGACAACTCAAACCCCACGAGTTGAATTATGCTACCCATGATTTGGAGTTAGCAGCCGTAGGGCATGTGTTGAAGACATGGAGACATTTTCTCATCAGAAACCATTGTGAGGTGTACACGGATCACAAGAGTTTGAAGTATATCTTCACGTAGGAGTTGAATCTCAGACAGAGGATATGGTTGGAGCTCATTAAGGATTATGATATGAAGTTGCATTATCATCCCGAAAAGGGTAACGTAGTAGCCAATGCGTTGAGCCGCAAGAGCCATGTCAATACACTCATGACCGGAGAGTTACCCAAGGAGTTAGCAGAGGATCTTCGTGAGCTATGTTTGGAAATAGTTCCGAGAGGTTATGTAACAACATTGGAGATTCAGTCTACTTTGATGGATAAGATTAGACAAGCTCAGAAGACGGACAAGGAGATTGCTGAGATAAAAGAGAGGATGAGTGAAGGAAAAGCTAAGGGATTTCGTGAGGATGAGCACGATACCCTATGGTTTGAGGATCGCGTTTATGTGCCTAATGATCCGGAGATCAGGAAGTTGATTCTACAAGAGGCCCATGATTCGCCGTATTCGATTCACCCAGGAAATACCTGGATTTGAAGGATAGATTTTGGTGGAACGGAATGAAGAAGGATATTGCAGAGTATCTAGCAGTCTGTGATGTATGTCAGAGAGTGAAGGCAGAACATCAGAAGCCAGCTGGATTTTTACAGCCATTGCGGATACCTGAATGGAAGTGAGATAAACTAGGCATGGACTTTATCACGGGATTGCCTTGGACTCGTTCAGGCTATGACTCGATATGGGTTGGAGTTGATCGTTTGACGAAGGTAGCACATTTCATCCCAGTTAAGACCACTTACACCAGTGCTAAGTTGGCAAAGATATATATGACTAGGATCGTATGTCTGCATGGAGTTCCGAGGACCATTGTATCAGATAGAGGAACCCAGTTTACCTCAAAGCTTTGGAATCAGTTGCATGAGACTTTGGGAACCAGGCTAGAGTTCAGTACAACCTTTCACCCGCAAACAGATGGACAGACTGAGAGAGTCAATCAGATTCTGTAAGACATGTTGAGAGCTTGTGCGCTAGACTATGGATCTAGTTGGGACGACAATTTGCCTTACACAGAGTTCTCTCACAACAACAGCTATCAAACCAGTTTGAAGATGGCCCCTTTCGAAGCATTGTATGGAAGGAGGTGCAGGACACCGCTCTTGTGGGATGAAGTTGGAGACCGTCAGTTATTTGGACCAGATTTGATTAAAGAGTCTGAAGAGAAGGTTAAGCTGATTCGAAATAGACTCAAGGTAGCCCAGTCCAGGCAGAAGAGTTATGTGGATTCTAAACGCAAGGAGACAGTTCACGAAGTTGGAGACAGAGTGTATCTTCGTGTATCACCACTCCGAGGAGTGAAGCGCTTTGGAGTTAAGGGAAAGTTAGCACCACGTTTTGTGGGACCATATTTTGTTTTGGAACGTATGGGAGAAGTTTCTTACAAGTTGGAATTGCCCGAAGGATTGTCAGGAGTTCACGATGTGTTCCACGTTTCTCGGTTGAAGAAGTGCCACGCAGAGATGGCTGATATTCCTCTGAGAGATACAGTGCCACTTGAAGCGATTCAGTTGGATAGCGACTTGACCTACGAGGAGAAACCAGTCAAGATTATTGATTTTGCCAGCCGAGTCACAGCAACAAGGTTATCAAGTTCTGTAAAGTTCAGTGGAGCCACCATACTGAGGATGAAGCCACCTAGGAACGAGAAGAAGACCTACGGAAGGATCACCCTCACCTATTTTCTAGTCAACCCGAATCTCGAGGGCAAGATTCATCTTTAGGGGGGTAGGTTTGTAACATCCCAAATTTTCAATTTGGAATGTTATTGTAGCGACCCAACCTCAAACGCTGGCAAATTCGAGAATCCTGACTGGCTTCTCCTCATATGTCAAATCACTGTCCAACCGAATCGCCTCCAAGGGTACTATATCTCTTAACGGTATATTGGCCATCTCAGCATGACACTTCTTCAGCTGTGAAACATGAAATACATCATGAACTCCTGACAGTCCTTCAGGTAACTCCAACTTGTAGGCAACTTCTCCCATACGTTCCAAAATTCGATACGGTCCTACAAATCTCGGGGCTAACTTTCCCTTAACTCCAAAACATTTCACTCCTCGCAGGGGTGACACTCGCAGATATGCTCTGTCTCCAATTTCATAGGTTATTTCCTTGCGTTTAGAATCTGCATAACTCTTCTGCCTGGACTGAGCTATCTTCAGTCTGTCTCTGATCAACTTAACTTTCTCTTCAGACTCTTTGATCAAATCTGGTCCAAACAACTGTCGGTCTCCAACTTCATCCCACATCAACGGTGCTCTGCACCTTCATCCGTACAGGGCTTCAAACAGTGCCATTTTCAAACTAGCTTGATAGCTGTTGTTGTATGAGAACTCCGCGTAGGGCAAATTGTCATCCCAACTAGATCCATAGTCTAGCGCACAGGCTCTCAACATATCTTCCAGAATCTGGTTGACTCTCTCGGTCTATCCATCCGTCTGCGGGTGGAATGTTGTACTGAAGTCCAACCTTGTCCCCAAAGTTTGGTGCAGCTGATGCCAAAACTTTGATGTAAACTGTGTCCCTCTATCTGATACGCTGGTCCTTGGAACTCCATAGACATACGATCCTGGTCATATATATCTTGGCCAACTTTGCACTTGTATAGGTGGTTTTCACTGGGATAAAGAGAGCTACTTTGGTCAAGCGATCCACTACTACCCATATAGAATCATATCCTGATTTGGTCCTGGGTAATCCGGTGATAAAATCCATGCCAAGTTTATCCCACTTCCATTCGGGTATCGGCATAGGCTGTAACAATCCTGCTAGCTTCTGATGCTCAGCCTTCACTCTCTGACATACATCACATATGGCTACATACTCGGCAATATCCTTCTTCATACCAGTCCACCAGAAACGCTCCTTCAAATCCAAATACTGAAGGAAATATGACCTAGAGGCAATAATAAAGTTATTATTTATTTCCTTATATCATGATAAATGTTTATTATTCATGCTAGAATTGTATTAACCGGAAACGTAATACTTGTGTGAATACATAGACAAACAAAGTGTCACTAGTATGCCTCTACTTGACTAGCTCGTTAATCGAAGATGGTTATGTTTCCTAACCATAGACATGAGTTGTCATTTGATTAACGGGATCACATCATTAGGAGAATGATGTGATTGACATGACCCATTCCATTAGCTTAGCACCCGATCGTTTAGTATGTTGCTATTGCTTTCTTCATGACTTATACATGTTCCTATGACTATGAGATTATGCAACTCCCGTTTACCGGAGGAACACTTTGTGTGCTACCAAACGTCACAACGTAACTGGGTGATTATAAAGGTGCTCTATAGGTGTCTCCAAAGGTACATGTTGGGTTGGCGTATTTCGAGATTAGGATTTGTCGCTCCGATTGTCGGAGAGGTATCTCTGGGCCCTCTCGGTAATACACATCACTTAAGCCTTGCAAGCAATGCAACTAATAAGTTAGTTGCAAGAGGATGTATTACGAAACGAGTAAAGAGACTTGCCGGTAACGAGATTGAACTAGGTATTGAGATACCGGCGATCGAATCTCGGGCAGGTAACATACCGATGACAAAGGGAACAACGTATGTTGTTATGCGGTCTGACCGATAAAGATCTTCGTAGAATATGTAGGAGCCAATATGAGCATCCAGGTTCCGCTATTGGTTATTGACCGGAGACGTGTCTCGGTCATGTCTACATTGTTCTCGAACCCATAGGGTCCGCACGCTTAACGTTATGATGACAGTTTCATTATGAGTTTATATATTTTGATGTACCGAAGGTTGTTCGGAGTCCCGGATGTGATCACGGACTAGACGAGGAGTCTCGAAATGGTCGAGACATAAAGATCGATATATTGGACGACTATATTTGGACACTGGAAAGGTTTCGGGTAAGATTGGGACAATACCGGATCACCGAGAGGTTATCAGAACCCCCCGGGAGGTATATGGGCCTTATTGGGCCTTAGTGGAAAGGAGGGGAAAGGAGCAAGGGAGGGGGCGCCCCCCCAAGCCCAATCTGAATTGGGAGGGGGGCCGGTCCCCCTTTCCTTCCTCCCTCCTTCCTCTTCCTTCCCTCTCCTACTCCAAATAGGAAAAAGGGGAGTCCTACTCCCGGTGGGAGTTGGACTCCCCCCTTGGGCGCGCCACCCTCCTTGGCCGGCCCCCTCCTCCACTCCTTTATATACGGGGGCAGGGGGGCACCCCAGAGACACAACAATTGATCATTGATCTCTTAGCCGTGTGCGGTGCCCCCCTCCACCATAATCCTCGATAATATTGTAGCGGTGCTTAGGCGAAGCCCTGTGACGGTAGAACATGAAGATCGTCACCATGCCGTCATGCTGACGGAACTCATCCCCGACACTTTGTTGGATCGGAGTCCGGGGATCGTCATCGAGCTGAACGTGTGCAAAAACTCGGAGGTGTCGTAGTTTCGGTGCTTGATCGGTCGGGCCGTGAAGACGTACGACTACATCAACCGCGTTGTTATAACGCTTCCGCTTCCGGTCTACGAGGGTACGTAGACAACACTCTCCCCTCTCGTTGCTGTGCATCACCATGATCTTGCGTGTGCGTAGGAATTTTTTTGAAATTACTACGTTCCCCAACAGTGGCATCCGAGCCTAGGTTTTATGTGTTGATTATATGCACGAGTAGAACACAAGTGAGTTGTGGGCGATATAAGTCATACTGCTTACCAGCATGTCATACTTTGGTTCGGCGGTATTGTTGGATGAAGCGGCCCGGACCGACATTACGCGTACGCTTACGCGAGACTGGTTCTACCGATGTGCTTTGCACACAGGTGGCTGGCGGGTGTCAGTTTCTCCAACTTTAGTTGAACCGAGTGTGGCTACGCCCGGTCCTTGCGAAGGTTAAAACAGCACCAACTTGACAAACTATCGTTGTGGTTTTTGATGCGTAGGTAAGATTGGTTCTTGCTAAGCCCGTAGCAGCCACGTCTAACTTGCAACAAACAAAGTAGAGGACGTCTAACTTGTTTTTGCAGGGCATGTTGTGATGTGATATGGTCAAGGCATGATGCTAAATTTTATTGTATGAGATGATCATGTTTTGTAACCAAGTTATTGGCAACTGGCAGGAGCTATATGGTTGTTGCTTTATTGTATGCAATGCAATCGCCCTGTAATGCTTTACTTTATCACTAAGCGGTAGCGATAGTCGTAGAAGCATAAGATTGGCGAGACGATAACGATGCTACGATGGAGATCAAGGTGTCGCGCCGGTGACGATGGTGATCATGACGATGCTTTGGAGATGGAGATCACAAGCACAAGATGATGATGGCCATATCATATCACTTATATTGATTGCATGTGATGTTTATCTTTTATGCATCTTATCTTGCTTTGATTGACGGTAGCATTATAAGATGATCTCTCACTAAATTTCAAGATAAAAGTGTTCTCCCTGAGTATGCACTGTTGCCAAAGTTCGTCGTGCCCAGACACCACGTGATGATCGGGTGTGATAAGCTCTACGTCCATCTACAACGGGTGCAAGCCAGTTTTGCACACGCAGAATACTCAGGTTAAACTTGACGAGCCTAGCATATGTAGATATGGCCTCGGAACACTGAGACCGAAAGGTCGAGCATGAATCATATAGTAGATATGATCAACATAGTGATGTTCACCATTAAAAACTACTCCATTTCACGTGATGATCGGTTATGGTTTAGTTGATTTGGATCACGTGATCACTTAGAAGATTAGAGGGATGTCTTTCTAAGTGGGAGTTCTTAAGTAATATGATTAATTGAACTTAAATTTATCATGAACTTAGTACCTGATAGTATCTTGCTTGTTTATGTTTGATTGTAGATAGATGGCCCGTGCTGTTGTTCCGTTGAATTTTAATGCGTTCCTTGAGAAAGCAAAGTTTAAAGATGATGGTAGAAATTATACGGACTGGGTCCGTAACTTGAGGATTATCCTCATTGCTGCACAGAAGAATTACGTCCTGGAAGCACCGCTGGGTGCCAGGTCTGCTGCTGATGCAACTGATGACGTTAAGAACGTCTGGCAGAGCAAAGCTGATGACTACTCGATAGTTCAATGTGCCATGCTTTACGGCTTAGAACCGGGTCTTCAACGACGTTTTGAAGGTCATGGAGCATATGAGATGTTCCAGGAGTTGAAGCTAATATTTCAAGCAAATGCCCGGATTGAGAGATATGAAGTCTCCAATAAGTTCTATAGCTGCAAGATGGAGGAGAACAGTTCTGTCAGTGAGCATATACTCAAAATGTCTGGGTATAATAATCACTTGATTCAACTGGGAGTTAATCTTCCGGATGATTGCGTCATTGACAGAATTGTCCAATCACTTCCACCTAGCTACAAGAGCTTCGTGATGAACTATAATATGCAAGGGATGGATAAGACAATTCCCGAGCTCTTTGCAATGCTAAAAGCTGCGGAGGTAGAAATCAAGGAGCATCAAGTGTTGATGGTCAACAAGACCACTAGTTTCAAGAAAAAGGGCAAGGGGAAGAAGAAGGGGAACTTCAAGAAGAACAGCAAGCAAGTTTCTGCTCAGGAGAAGAAACCCAAGTCTGGACCTAAGCCTGAAACTGAGTGCTTCTACTGCAAGTAGACTGGTCACTGGAAGCAGAACTGCCCCAAGTATTTGGCGGATAAGAAGGATGGCAAGGTGAACAAAGGTATATGTAATACACATGTTATTGATGTGTGCCTTACTAGAGCTCGCAGTAGCACCTAGGTATTTGATACTGGTTCTGTTGCTAATATTTGCAACTCGAAACAGGGACTACGGATTAAGCGAACACTGGCGAAGGACGAGGTGACGATGCGTGTGGGAAATGGTTCCAAAGTCGATGTGATCACGGTCGGCACGCTACCTCTACATCTACCATCGGGATTAGTATTAGACCTAAATAATTGTTATTTGGTGCCAGCGTTGAGCATGAACATTATATCTGGATCTTGTTTGATGCGAGACGGTTATTCATTTAAATCTGAGAATAATGGTTGTTCTATTTATATGAGTAATATCTTTTATGGTCATGCACCCTTGAAGAGTGGTCTATTTTTTGATGAATCTCGATAGTAGTGATACACATATTCATAATGTTGAAGCCAAAAGATGCAGAGTTGATAATGATAGTGCAACTTATTTGTGGCACTGCCGTTTAGGTCATATTGGTGTAAAGCACATGAAGAAACTCCATACTGATGGACTTTTGGAACCACTTGATTATGAATCACTTGGTACTTGCGAACCGTGCCTCATGGGCAAGATGACTAAAACGTCGTTCTCCGGTACTGTGGAGAGAGCAACAAATTTGTTGGAAATCATACATACAGATGTATGTGGTCCGATGAATGTTGAGGCTCGTGGCGGATATCGTTATTTTCTCACCTTCACAGATGACTTAAGCAGATATGGGTATATCTACTTAATGAAACATAAGTCTGAAACATTTGAAAAGTTCAAAGAATTTCAGAGTGAAGTTGAAAATCATCGTAACAAGAAAATAAAGTTTCTACGATAAGATCGTGGAGGAGAATATTTGAGTTATGAGTTTGGTTTACATTTGAAACAATGCGGAATAGTTTCGCAACTCAAGCCACCCGGAACACCACAGCGTAATGGTGTGTCCGAACATCGTAATCGTACTTTACTTGATATGGTGTGATCTATGATGTCTCTTACAGATTTACCGCAATCGTTTTGGGGTTATGCTTTAGAGACGGCCACATTCACGTTAAATAGGGCACCATCAAAATCCGTTGAGACGACGCCTTATTAACTATGGTTTGGCAAGAAACCAAAGTTGTCATTTCTGAAAGTTTGGGGCTGCGATGCTTATGTGAAAAAGCTTCAACCTGATAAGCTCGAACCCAAATCGGAGAAATGTGTCTTCATAGGATACCCGAAGGAGACTGTTGGGTACACCTTCTATCACAGATCCGAAGGCAAGACATTTGTTGCTAAGAATGGATCCTTTCTAGAGAAGGAGTTTCTCTCGAAAGAAGTGAGTGGGAGGAAAGTAGAACTTGATGAGGTAACTGTACCTGCTCCCTTATTGGAAAGTAGTACATCACAGAAATTGGTTTCTGTGACACCTACACCAATTAGTGAGGAAGCTAATGATGATGATCATGAAACTTCAGAACAAGTTACTACTGAACCTCGTAGATCAACCAGAGTAAGATCCGCACCAGAGTGGTACGGTAATCCTGTTCTGGACGTGATGCTACTAGATCATGATGAACCTACGAACTATGAAGAAGCAATGGTGAGCCCAGATTCCGCAAAATGGCTTGAAGCCATGAAATCTGAGATGGCATCCATGTATGAGAACAAAGTGTGGACTTTGGTTGACTTACCCAATGATCGGCAAGCAATTGAAAATAAATGGATCTTCAAGAAGAAGACTGACGCTGACGGTAATGTTACTGTCTACAAAGCTCGACTTGTCGCAAAAGACTATGATGAGACCTTCTCACCCATAGCGATGCTTAAGTCTGTCCGAATCATGTTAGCAATTGCCGCATTTTATGATTATGAAATTTGGCAGATGGATGTCAAAACTGCATTCCTGAATAGATTTCTGGAAGAAGAGTTGTATATGATGCATCCGGAAGGTTTTGTCGATCCAAAAGGAGCTAACAAAGTGTGCAAGCTCCAGCGATCCATTTATGGACTGGTGCAAGCATCTCGGAGTTGGAATAAACGTTTTGTAGCGACCCGGCCCGAATGGATCAAGTCTCTGTGCTTAAGTGTCATCCCTGGATCGGTATGCTGACACACACAGTACTCGAGGATTTATAACAGAGGTAAATCACATGTATAAGTAATGTAAGATACTATTACCTCAATCCAAAATAGCGGAAGTAACAAGGTTGTGGATTCCCATCAACACCAACGGCAAAGTTGAGTGTAGAAATCGTAACCCTAACGTATCACTTACTCGTCGTAAGATAAACCTGCAACATGAGACATTGCAGCCACAAAGAGTCAGTACATTGAATGTACTGGCAAATTCACACCATAGAGAGAAATGATGAACAATGGCTATCAC
Organism: Triticum urartu; assembly: GCF_003073215.2. Taxonomy (NCBI): domain Eukaryota; kingdom Viridiplantae; phylum Streptophyta; class Magnoliopsida; order Poales; family Poaceae; genus Triticum; species Triticum urartu. The sequence goes on along the minus strand of NC_053028.1, from coordinate 526,779,634 downwards.
TACATGCATATATGGCTGGTGGAAAAACTCTATGGTTATAAGATTTTTGCGAAAAGCCAATTTTCCCCTACTGCAACGGAATACATTTTAATTAACTATCATGGTGGTTGTTGAACATTGAGAATGGTTGATAGCATTCTCAATCCCAATTAAGTAACATCATTAAACCGAACAAAATTAATTTAAAGTAACATGATGAGATTCACATGATAATCCAGGTACTAGATACTCAAGATGTCCATAACCGGGGACACGGCTAATCATGATTAGTTTATACACTCTGCAGAGGTTTGCGCACTTTTCCCCACAAGACTCGATCGACTCCGTTTGGTTTCTCACACTACATGGTGTTTGAGAAACGGATGACCGAGACATAGTCTTTCAGAAATGCTAGCACCTTACGATCGGGTAGACCATACCACCTACATCCCCTACATCTGCTAGTCTACCACTGTAAGAGTTCGCACGACTTAGTCAACTATGCTAGAGCCCATAATATCTTGTGGCTGCACACGGAAGTTTCTAGTATGAATAATCTCATGATCCCTTTGAGCCTGGGTGGTGGTCCAAAAAAACAGGCAATCCTGGTCTACCCAGGTGCCCAGACAGGCATTCCTGGAATAACCCGGTGCCTCAATCCACCCAGATGTGTGTTTAAGTTGCCACCTTAAGTAAACCATTAAGTAACAATCTCACATCTGTCATGAATACTCTCAAAAACCCAATCCACGTCTACGAGCATAGCATGGCAATGTAAGCATAACGTAATAGTAACTCCCAAGGTTTGAATGCAGGGCAATAGGTTCCTACCTCATCAACTACTTCCCAATACCCACATGTTATCAATCCTACTCATGCAATGTTTGAGGGTTGTAACTAATGCATAAAACTGGGTATGAAAAGGGATATGATCAAAGTGTGAACTTGCCTGCAATGTTGATGAAGATGATTCGCACTCAAAACTCTTGATAGCTCTACTCGTCACACTCCGGTCAATCTATCGTAAGCAAGCAATAGTAACCACACATAAGCAATCACTCAAAAGACCAGAAAAATCGAAAAAGTCGATTCGGAAAACATCAAAACCAAGCAAATAGCTCTTGCAACATAAAACAATTTCTAACAGTACCAAAATTATGTGAAATTGGCCTTATCAGAAAGTTTAGGTCAAGAGCTTCGATTTGCAAAAAGAATCAACTCAAACGGAGCTACGAAACTCAAGTTATGATCAAACGAAGTTTGAATTCAAATCTGATCTAATTCAAATTTTAAACTTTTCAAAAACATGTTTGAGTTGGATTACTGGATAGAGGAGATCGTAACGAAGATGTGGGCGTTGGTTTCGTTGGATTTGGACTAACGAGTAAAAAGTAATGATTAATTGAAGTACAGGGACTAATCCGTGAAGAAAATCATCACGAATAGGTCCCTGGCCGAAAATAAACAGAAAAAGAAAAACTTAAAAAGTGAACATTCGTTTTCTAAACCTAACCAACGAACGTTCTCTAAATAGATCCATCTAAAAGAAAAATCGGTTTTATAAAAAAACGATCTAGGTTTTTTTTTAACCGAACTAAACCGAGAATAAACCGGGTGGTTACCGGTTCGGTCGAAGTAAACCGGCGGCGGCGGATCTATTCGAGCTCCGGCGAGGGCCGTGCGGCTCCGGCGAGCGGGGCGAGGCAAGCCGGCGGCTCCGGGGTGGCTGCGAGGCGGCGGCAGCGGCGAGGGGCGTCGCGGGCGGCGCGGGGCAGCAGTGCGGCGGCGACGGAGGCAAGCAGCATGCGGTGGCGCGGCAAGGCGGCGGCTGCGGGAGGAGGCGGCGGTGCGACCAAGAGGGAAACGGGGCCCGGGGCGGCGGCTTTATAGTAGGGGAGGGGAGGGGTGGCCTTGGAGGAGGGGTAAGGCGGCGGAGGACTCCGGGCGGCGCACGGACGTCGAGGTGGCGGCGGTTGCGGCAATGCTCGGGACTCTGTCCCGAGCTAGAGGGCGAGGCGGACGGGCCGGTTGGGCTAGGCCTGGCCTGGCTGGCTAGCTGGGCCGGCCCAGTCGGGGAAAGGTTTCTCTTTTTTTTATAAAACTTTTTTTCAGACAACATAACAGATAAAAACAAATTGAAAAAAATATATATATACAGGCATATAATATATCAAAATTTTTAGAAAATAATTTTCTACAACGTGAACATTTTTATAACTTCAAATAAAATCCACACAAATTCAGATAATTCAAAGAGTGCTACTGGTCTAATAGAATCCAACAAAAATCTTTCTAAAAATACCAAAATGATTTCAAATTAATTTTTCTCCAATTTTCTAATGTAGGGAATCATGTTACCCTATTTTCCATATATTTTATTTTTGGAGAAATATAATTTGAATAAAACTCATATAAATCCAAATTGAAAATTAATTCCAAAAGGACCTTGAAATTGATCCTTTGAAACTCCCAACTCATATTTCATATAATTTGAAGAAGTCATTTTATCTTCGCTCGTGAAAATCATTGAGTTGCATAAAGTTTCTGAATTGGAAATATTCTCAAATGAAATTCAAATATTTTCAACACCCCTTATCATTTAAATAAATGGAAGAAGTCATGTCATCTTCTCTCCAGGGTTTCGTGGTGAAAAAAATTTG